>NC_066584.1:49279998-49581248 GCF_024323335.1 Lathyrus oleraceus | reverse complement strand
CAAGACATGTACTATGTTGTTGTCAATGCAACCCGACCCATTCTGGAGGTGGCCAGAAAAACATAGAATAACAAGGAAAACAAGACAACAGCGCAATCTGAAAGTGACCCAAGTGAAAAAGGCGCAAATTTGGACATTCAAGAACCTGGAGGAGCATTCCACATCTCTTGCAATATTGTCAAAAAAAATTGCAAGTTGTTTTGTTGGGAAGAACAATTTATGTTTCCGCAGGAATGAAAAATTGGGCAATGTTGTGGTTAAAGATGATAGAATCCAATGAAATGAGATTAGGGTTACAGTGTTTCACATGTTTAATAACAAATAATAGTAAATTAAAAATAAATAAAACAAAAAGTCAGGTAAGATAGCATACTGCCAAGTAGACGGTCACATATGCATAGTTTAACGTTTTTTTCTCAAAATTTAACGGAATTGATCAATTTGACTAACAAAACCGTTTTAAGAGACTATAATGTAGCATTTTTTAACTAAGGGACTAAAGCGAAATAATAAATTAAGTCAATGGACCAAAAGATGAATTAAGCTTAAATTAATAAAAATACTTTGTGGACATATTGTGAACTCATAAAAATGTATTTTTGATTCTTTTGAATTTTCGGGACTTTTGGCTACCGCTGGTTAGTGTTATGGTTGTTTGGCGTGACTTAAATGATTAAAAATTATTTTAATTGATTTTATTATTTATTAATTTTATGAGAAATGGTTATGTATAGACGAGTTGATGATGTTGTGCAAGATTATTATGTTTTTTCTTGAATACTTGCTGATTCTATAAGTACGCTGTTGTGTATCGTTGAGTTAAAAGTGAGTTACATATATGTGAATTGATAATTTCATTGAGTTGAATTATTATACATGTTGGAGTTGTGTTGTTATGCTGAGTATTGTGTGAGTTGTCGTGGTAATCCAAAAGAGATGATTACATGAGTTTGTCAATGCATGTATGTTAGAATCGGAGGAAGGGTCTTAACATATTGAATTTTGTTAACATGTTCATACATTTATGTTGAGTTGTGTCCAGAGACATGTTCGATAGTTCATAAGAGGGGACTAGTGGCTTATCTCAAGCTTATAAGAGGGGACTCAGGGGTTCAAAAGAGGGGACATGGTTCCAGAGAGAACCGAATGTTTAGTTGGTACCATATGCATATACATAGAGTTGCATAGACGAGTTGCATTGCATGACGAGCTATATGTGCATTTGTTGAGATATATTTGTTGAGTTGTGATTGATTTGGTGAGTAGGATGTGGAAATGTAATTGATATACCGCTATTGAGATTATGTAAGAGTGTGTTTTATGTTGATTATCCTACCTTGCAATATATGCCTATTATTACTGAATGTGATTTCTCACTCCTTATGCTTGAATGTTGCCTTTACACGGGCATCATGCAGATACTCAGGAGTAGCATTGCTGAAGTAAGTGAATGTTGACTCTTGGAGTACTTTCTTAGTTTATCATTTTGATTAGTGGTGCATTGCTCTGATTATGCAACACCGGGTATGGAACACTTGTTTTACTTATTATGTTGCTTATGTTGAAGTAAAATTTTGAGACTAAATATCATGAGATGTTATACATTTAATAATTATTTAATGATGATTCTGTTGCAATTATACCCTAAGTGAAGGTGAGTATGCGATGGCAGGTTTTATGTGAATTAATGTAATCCGTGTTACGGAGCATGATATGTTTGATGTGTGTGACACCCAGTGTGTTGTACTTTTTATTAAATTATGCGATAATTTGTATGTGAGGTTTTAGGGTGTTACAAGATCCCCCATCTGGTTTATCCACTTCTAATTCTGATTTATCAAACAGAGTTTGCAGATTGCACAAGTCCTTATATGGCCTAAAACAGGCTAGTCGGCAATGGAATTATAAACTCACACACATACTTTTATCTCTCAGGCACAAACAATCTTCTGCTGACCATTCTTTGTTCACCAAGTTCGTTGACACTTTTTTTCACATCCTTATTAGTATACATTGATGATTTGTGTTAACATGAAATAATATGTCTGAAATTTCTTTTGTCAAGTATGTGTTGGATGACATGTTTCGTCTCAAAGACCTTAACCCTCTTATATTTTTTCTCGGCCTTGAAATTGCTAGATGCAGTCATGGTATTACCCTAAATTAGAGAAAGTACACTCTGGATCTTCTTGAAGATAGTAGCATATTGGCTGCTAAACCTGTTTCTACTCCATGTGACCCTACTTTCAAGTTTACCAACACGGGTAGTGATAACTTTTCCGATGTCACTGCTTACAAGACTCATAAGAAGACTCATTTATATGTTTACAACAAGACCAGACATCACCTATTATGTGCAACAACTTAGTCAATACTTATTTAAGCATCTTCAATCTCATTTTCAAGTTGTTCTTCACATGCTTAGGCACCTTAAATACGCCCCTTTTAGGGTTTGTTCTCTCACGCTGCCAATTCCCAGCAATTGATTGGTTTTGCAGATTTGGATTGGGCCCGCTGTGTTGGTACTAGGAAATATATCACAAGATATTGTATTTTCATAGGTTCTGCCATTATTTTTTGGAAATCTAAGAAGCGGGAAACAACGTCTTCCTCGTCATCAGAGGTTGAGTACATGACTTTGTCCAAACTTACATGGGAAATTCAATGGCTTCAATATCTCTTGGCCTATTTACACGTTCCAGTTACTTGTACGACAACAAACCAGTCATTCACCTTGCACATAATCCCACATTTCATGAATGCACCAAACATATCGAAATTGATTGTCATGTCATACATGAAAAGATCCTAACAATATGTCGTTAAGTTACTGCCACTTACTTCAATTTCTCAACTTAGTGATGTGTTCACAAAACCTTTGTATGCCATCTCATTTCAATAATTTATATCCAAATTAGGACTTTTTAAAGGTTACCATAAGTATATATATTCTTGTAATAGACTATTACTTGTAACCATTTCAGTTCTTTCATTAACAAAGATTAAACATTTTCTTAGCTTTCTCTTCTTCGATATGGGTGCATGTGATACTAAGATCACTCTCTAACAAACCACTTTAACTCTAAATTTGCAGCTGTCCCATCAATTCTCATGTTGATCCATTCAATAACTACTCAAATAAAATACTTAAGAGTATTAAAATATGAAAATCATAAAAACAATATTTTTAAAAAATAAAAGAAATCAAACTTTTAAAAAAGCATGAATTGAATAATACAATTTATTGTCGCAAAAGTGATTTCGTTTTAAAAAAATAAAAGTTCAACACTTAAGTTCTTTAGTTTTAAGTTTTTTTAAGATTATTAGGAGATTTTCATTTTAAAATTAAGAATAATTTATTTAACAAAATATTTTTTAAAATCTTAAAAAGTATTATTAAAATAATAAAAATGATTCTTTGTTTTATTTTTTTTCAAAAATAAAAACCTATAACATACGCATTCATATTATTTAAAAAATAAAAATTAATTGAAAGATTAAAACCCTAGTCTAACATCTACGAAATCCTTCAAATTGCTGCGAATACCACTGAACTTGGTGGTTGCTTCTGGAATAACTTCACCGCCTCCTTGCTCCTCGCCGTTACCGCATCGTCAATTTCGGTTTTCTCTCTCTAAGGTAACAACGTACTTCATTTTCGCGGTTGGTACTGTATTATTTTCAGTTTATTCTGGCTCGTATTTTCTATATTCTTCATCAAGGTTTTGCTATCATTTTAAGGCCTTACAAACAAGATTATATTTTACTGCTGGCAACTTTTTGGGTTTGTTTGTTTGGAAATATAGCATAAGTTGTAGATGTTTAACTTTCATCTGAAAGCAGGTTTCATCAGTTTTTAAAATATTTCAATAAAAGATTGATAGAAATGAGGATGTTGCGTTGGATGTGTAGTAAGACTAGACGAGATAAGATTCGAAATGCACCCCATAGGTAGAACCTGCAAGTGTGATAACATAAATGCTCATTAGAGAAGAGCCTTGGACAATTTGCTTAATCCTTTCTCTATTTTCCTTCTTTTGTAGACATAATTGCAATTGAAGTTGGAGTTTCAGCTTAAATGGCTGGCAGAGGATATGGTCGAGGAGGGGGAAGAGGCGGATTTCAAAAGTATACACGGCCAGAGCCATTTGTACTTTATCCCGAGGTAACATATTTAGCATCTTTTTTTGTATAAACAGCTTAATAAACCACTGAGAGTCATAACATAAGCATCTGTCATATAAGTGCTTATGCAAAGGTTATTTTTCATATAAGGTAGAATAAACCATTTATTTTATCTCTAAAGTATCAATTTCTCTCTAATTTAGTCTTTAAAGTATATAAATATTATCGGTAATTCCTAATATAAAAACCGTCACTTTAGTAACCTCTGTTTAAGATATTCGTGACTAGACAGATTTTATCTATTTTAGTCAATAAAATGACGGTTTAAAAATAGTACTTGTGATTGAATAATATTTCTATCCATCAGAAAGCAAGCAAAATAATTGATTACTGTTCGCTGCTTAATGCTTGTCTTTATAAATCTTATCTTACAGGATATTAATTTGCCTGATGTTAAACTCGGCGAAAAGGATACTAGTATGAAACAGTTGATTAAATGGGATTTAAGTTTTGATAGTTATTTTAAAGCGGCTCCTTATCTCTTGGATGACATGGAATTAAAAGGTATGAATTCAATTGCCTTTACATGATATATATTGTGAGATTGTCATTACAAAGTCTGAAATCAATACAGAATTATAGATAAAAGCTCAGTTTGGTCCTCTAAAAATTTGGATATCGCTTTATTAGCTCATAAAAATTTCTGTCATCAAACTAGTCTCTCAAAGATTACAATTTTACCATGTCAGTTATCCAAAGAATTAACTACCAAATTAGTTCATCAAATACACATAATTCTTACCAAATTAGAATTAAAATGGTGACAATGACATAGGGCAAATTTAGTGACAGCTTTGTATCTTGAAATGACTCATTTGGTGATGATGTCTTTGGAGGATTATTATGGTGATGCCCTAATCATTGGAAGGCCAAATAAAGGATTGATTCCATAATATTATGTGTCTAACATGACTTGATCATACTTAATTATACTTCTTGCAGAGTAAGGAATGAAATGATTCCTGGTCTATGAGCAAGTTTACACCATCAAAAGCTAGACATACTTCACCTAGAATATTGTCAATGTTTGCATGGCATCATATTTGTCCCTAAATATGTAGCTCCTCCCTTCCGTAACCAGTATATTAGCTTTTCTTGCTTAATTGTCAGGGCGCAAAAGGATGCACATAGAAAGATTTTCTGACAAGAAGAAGACCATGTTTACTCGAGATTCTCTGTCTCAGGTTTTATGTTTCGACGGATTTGTTAAGGAGTTGGTTCCAGGTGTGATTAAGGGAATGGGCTTTTATGGCAGTTGTTATGTTTTTTGTAGAAAAATGCTTCTACTTTTTGTTATGCATTTGAGGTTCCTGCTAACAAATAATTTACTCCGAAATTTGTAAATTTCAGGTAAATCTAAGCAGATGCCGAGTCGGAAAAAATTTCGATGGAACCCAGAAGCTGGTGATTTCATATGAACCTTTTCTTTTTATTTTGTCAATCTATTAATTATCTGTAAATATGAGTAAGTTATTCAAATTTTAATAATTAGCACTGGGTTTATCTTGCCAAAAAAATCCCGCCCTATTTAAAGAGCTTAATGGAAATTTCATCACTTAAGAGAGTCACACTCACACTCACACATATGCCATTCTACGAAGTATTGAGCAGTCTATGAACTTATGGTTTCACCGTTTTAGTCTAGTCTAATATTATCATGGGATATTATCCTTGTTATGGGATGGATCTCTGTTTACTTATGATAATGATGAAGCCTTCTTATTTTTTCTTTATACTGATTAAGATGTTTGTGTTGCAGATGCGAAAAAATTGGCATTCTTTGAAGAACTAGAGAAAAAGTTCCTGGTAGAGCACCTATGCCTACAATTCTTTCCTTTATTTTTTTCATGTTAGCAAGGCAGGGTTAACAAATTAGTTTTAGCAGTAAATATTTTCTTGTTTGATTTACATTGTTGGGTTACCTACATTTTATTTAGTGAAATTCTATGTTGACGATTCTTCCACATTTAGGCACAAGAGGGTAAAGATCAAAAGAAGAAAAAAGACGAAGAAAGTGAAGATGAAGATGAAAATGGAGAGGGAAACGAGTCGGAAGACGATTTTAACGATGGTGATTATAATCAGGTTCCCTTCTATCCTCTACTTTGATGTGTCAATTTTGCCATTCTTGAAATTATGAAAAAAATATGTTGCAATTGTTAAGCTCACCCGATAAAATTTTCAAATTGAAGTTCTTAGAATATAAGAAAATAGTGAACTTCCTCATCTATAAGCATGATATACATAGTGCCATGAAAAATAAATGGGGCATTACACATCCCAAATGTCATGTTCATTACTTCTAGGAGAGTACCTTCATAAAAGAAAAAACAAATTAAAATCATAAAAGACAATACCTTTACATAGGAGATTCTTACACGTAAATTGATATTGCCCTATAGTTTTATTCAGTCAAATATCGTAACAAACTATATAGGCATGCTTTGTGTGCTTTCTTTGAAAGTTTAGAAGTTGGGTCTATATGCAACTTGACATTCAATGTAAATTGTTTGTAAAATTGGATTTTAGAAGATGATGAATTTGATGCGGTGTAAAAGGTAGTAATGCACGACTTCGTAATTTGTCAACAGTTTGGGGTTGATGGTAGTAGTTTGATGTTTGAAGAGTTATTTCTCTTTTTTTGTTGTGGGCGTGGTTTGATTTATTCACAAATACGAAGCATACACTTACTATGTATTGTTTTTGTTTTTTGTGATTAAAGGACTAACTAAATTAAAATTTTGCAGAACGTAGATTATGATGACGATGACGATGACTTTAATGATGTCGAGGCTGGGAATGGTATAATCACTTTACTGGTTCAATGCAGTTTTCATTCATCTTGTGACCGCAATCATAATTTCGACTACAGCATGTTATACTGAGTAATTCATATATTTTTGATTTTTTGCAGATGAAGATGTCTATTAAGATAATATGGAGAATGCTTGTTTTCTCATCCTGTGTCTGCTTCTATACTAGCATGATTATTGCTTCTAGGCCTTAACTTGTCTGCTATAAAATAATTTAGTTAATTTAATGAAACTAGTGTCTGTTTTCTTGTAAATTCTTTGTTTAACTTTCTGCATGACCAGAATAAATGTAGTTGATTGAGTAGGTTAATAAGTAAATATGGGGTTTGCTGATAGAGAAGTTAAATAAGGTTAGTTTTTACCATTTGCATATTCAAACCTTATAGTTTATTTTCATACTGTTTTTATATCTCTTGTAGACAGAAGTTGATCAACTAGTATAATTGGGGTATTTTGTGGTTAATAACAATCAAATAGGACAGTAAGATTTTTTATTTTATTTTTAAATTGGATCTATAAATCTATGGTAGTAATTTATGTTTTTATTTATTTTTTATATGCACTATTTTAGATCATTGATGGTAAATTTATGGATGTGCAACACCACTTCTGTAAGAGTTGGCTGTTCAATTCTAAGTCAAATTTACTCTTGATTGATACTTTATGTTTAAAAACACAATTTTAGTTTTCTGTGATGATTAACAGAAATAAGAGGCATCAAAGTTATGATTCTATTAACATTAAAAAACTTGATGATCGTCTTAATCGGGTGTTGGAGTCACCTCCATTCTTAACTAGTAAGTGTTTAGTGGCAGATTTATTGTGGATCAACAAGTATAAATTAAAGTGAATGAGCTATAACGTCATGCATTCCATCTGCATTATAACACTTCAGATGCATCATTTTACATTTTGAATCAAATGAAGACAATTCCTATTCCTCATGAAGATGTTGGAGCGGATGTTGGTGCTCGACATGGAGGCACAATGAGCGATTTTTCTGTAACACTCTAAACCCAACACCCTTGATTTATGAAAATAAAACATGTAATTTCACACAAACCATCGGTGTTTTACATTCACAACATATATCTTTATTCAATTAGCGGAACATCAACAAAATTTTAAAGAAAACATTTATATTGCTTTAACAAAGTAATTAATAAAATAACTGAATATCTCAAGAAATGCGTCATATAACAAAGTAACTTGTTCCGGGGTTATATATAATGTCATCCGACAGTTCAAAAGCAGTTATTCTTCTGTCTCATTATATTCTTCTGTCTCATTATATGTGTTCCAAGAGAGTACAAAATATCACAATAAAATAAATAAGAGTGAGACTACGCTCAAAATATGTTAACATGGCAAAATTAATAAAGGGCAGTACACACCAAACAACACAAGCATGTCATTCATAACTCTCACCAATCATCAACATATTTATAAAATAATCATAATCATCACCAAATTATCAGTGCAAATATATATGTATTGAATTCATCTCCTCATCACCAAATGCATGTGGTACCAAGCTATTTATCAATAATTGGATGTCAGAGTTATGTTACTGAACAAATCTCACCACTAATATTTGGACATCAGAGTTATATTACTGATTTAGTCCCATCACCAATTCATATCTCTGTCAAACACAATAAAACAGTAACCAACAATCGCTAGAATAAAAAAAAGTCCAAAATCGAGTCGACGACCACCCAAAACGGGTCAACCGACGGGCTGACGGCCAACCACCCATTTGTCACCCTTTCCCACACAAACCCGTCATTGTGACACCTGGGGCCAGAAGCCCGTCTCGGGGCGGTCACCCCGTCACCATGCTGATGTCCGTCAGCTCACTCGATGCAGTGACGGTCGGCTTGTCGCCCAGGTGATGTCCACCATCGTTGTGCAGAAAACAGAAATGTATTTCCTATCATTAAAGCTCTACCAAAGCTCTGATTTTGATCCCCACTCACCCAAATCGAACAGAAAACATTACACATTTCATTCAATATTCATTACACATATTAACCACTTATTCATCATCTAATTCATCATTTTATCACAAATTTAAGAATATGTTTATCTCACCAACAACCATAAAATAAACAACAACATTCCAATTATTACATACAAAAAGCACACGAAATTCAACTGCATAATCACTACACAAAATCATGATTATCACAACATATGAGAGATTTTACACAAAACTTCTTCAAATATATCAAACATCAACCATGAAAGAAAATAGGATAAAAACTTAAAAGAGGGCGAAGATCCCTCACTCACCCTTCGTATATTTGACACCTATATAAGAGTAATTCCACCCCTTATCTCAATTTTCAGCAAAGATCCAAACTTTTGATTATGATATTTTTCTCCAACCTAGAGTTATCTCCTTTCCACTCTTGTCTCTTTACCAAAATTCTCACTTACCGTAAAAGTCTCTCCCTTCCACTTTTCTATTTAAATAACATGATATTAATATTAATAGTTCTATACCTTTTTCCCTATCTTTCCTCTATTTCACCTTCTCACTCTAATTTTTTTCACCCAAAATTTTAATTCTCTAACTTTCTATTATTTTAATTAAATAAAAATTTAATAAATCTCACAAATATCAAATAAATCACATAAAATATTTTATCATTAAAATAGTTAAATAAAAGAAATTTAAAATTAAATTAATTAATTGAAAATTTGAGACATTACCGTGTGCTGATATAATTTTGATAATATAACTAATATATGGACTATTTTTTTATAGTTTAAACTTATTGTGAGTTGTGTGTGTAATTCTGATAATCTATAACCAATGTATGGACCTGACTGTGGAGTTTCAAGTATCAAAGCAGAATAAATGCTCTCTGTGGATTTTATTACATGTCGAACTTTTAACTAACTAATTGAATAAAGTGGATTTTTTTTATAAAAATAACCATTATTTAAAAAAATCCAAAATAATCAATATTTTAAAAAAAATTCAAAATAACCACCTTTCGAAACAGATGCACCAGATGAACTGACGCATCCATTTTAAAACAAGAGGAGGCGCCAACACCATTGGCGCAAGCATTGCATGGTGACGCCCAGGGTGCTGGCGCATGCATGTGCTTGCGCCCATGCTTCTGGCGCCTACATGGGTTAACATGTGTGACGTCTAACTCTTTGACGCATGCATTTTTATACTTCTTCTATAAATACATCGTCCTTCAGCCATATTTTTCACATAACTTTTACCCTACAATCACATTTTCTTTCATTCAACTTCAATCTCCTTCAAGTTTTTGAGTTCTAACCATGTCTTTTCACATTCACAAGAGAAATGCCGATTTAATCTTTTCTACCGTCGCCTCTCCGATAAAGATTCGACTTTGGAATATAGATACGTTCGAAAGTCTTAATCGGACGTGGGACCGTTGGTTGGAAGGAGAAATTGTTGATGGTGAAAGGATTAGAAGGATTCAATGGCTCGAGTCCAAGTTCAACCAAAATGGAGAAGTGCGTGAATGAATGAATATTAAGACTGACAGAGACGTTCGCAGGATGGTGCATAATATGTTCAAAATTGTTTTGATGGTTGTAATCGCTTAGTTGTATTAATGACATTTTAGTAGTTGTAGTTGTTTGCGTTGTTGTTTATGTAATGGTATTTCCTCACAAACTTATAATATGAAATAAATTTAGTTTTTCATATATTGCAACAGAGGTACATGTGAATTTATCTTGTTGTGCTCGTTCCAACACTAGGACACACTACGCCAAAAACTGGAATAGACAGCGCACCTTAGAGGGCGCTTTCTTAAAGAAGCGCACTCTAAAGTGAAGGGAAAAATAAGGAGGCACTACGCCAAAAATGACTTTTAACAGCGCATCTTAGACAACGCTTTTAAAAGAAAGCGCTGTCTAAGGTTAAAATTAAAATAAAACACGGAAAATGTTCCAAAAAAAATAATGAAAGCGCTGTCTAAGGGGGGGTCTTAGACAGCGCTTTCTAAAAGCGCTGTCTAAGACCCCCCCTTAGACAGCGCTTTTAGAAAGCGCTTTTAAATATAGATCTTAGTCAACGCTTTTGATAAAGCGCTATCTAAAGTCTTTAAATTAAAAAAAAAAATTAAAACCAAAAGCGCTGTCTAAGGGGGGGTATAGAAAGCGCTTTTGGAAAGCGCTGTCTAAGGCATACCTTAGAAAGCGCTTTCCACAAAAGCGCTGTCTAAGGTCTAATTAAAATAAAATTTCAGACTCCATTTCTATTTTCGTTCTCTGTTCTTTTGTTTTCCCTCCTGCGAACGTTGAAACCCTAACAGCGAAAACCATAACAGCGAACACGAATACACTTCCATTTTTCGGTTTCAATCATTGAACGTGTTTGAAGAATCGTACGTGTCTCGACATTTGGGTGTTGACTTCGTTTTTCGTTTCTACTGTTCTTCATTTCTTGCGGTATGTTCTTCAATATTTCTTCATTTCTTCGTTTCTACTGTATAATCTTGTTGAGAATGTTGAGAATGTTTATAATCTTGTTGAGAATGTTTATAATCTTGCGGTAGTTTACTAATGTTGAGAATGTGCATAATCTTGTTGACTGAGTTTAGTGTATTATTCTTTGTAAATAACTTCATCAGTATTTTTCATGCTCTGTTATTTTGTTTGGTTCAATGCTTGCTCTTTTTGTTTGTAAAATACACTGTTGATGCTCAATTGCCAACCCTAACTGAATGAGAAATAAAAAGGTAGGTAGGTAGTATTAAATTTCATACATTGTTTTGTTACAGTGTCTGTGTCTACTTGACTTTAAACTCTAAATATCATTTTGGATTTAGATGTTCAATATTGTTCAAACTTCATGTTTCCTTAGTGATTATACTTGAAGATTGAATAGGTAGTTTTTTTTCTTTTTAACTGTGAAAGTGTTGTTCATCTCACTTTCATTCTAAAGGAACAAGATTTCTCCCATAAAATGATTGAACGAACTCTAATATAGTTATAGGTATAGTTATAGATATATTGTAATAGAAAAAGTTTGATTCTTGTAATATAAAAAATGAAAGTGATGAGGTAATTAAAGTTGGTATATTGGCGTATCATATAATTAAATATTACTGGACCTTGTCGAATCGATTACCGAGCTACCAAAAACCTTGTTGATGCTGGTAACAATAGCTTTCTTTCATTATGATTATGTTCAATGCTATTTGTTTTAGGTATGAATGTTGAAAACAATTTTCTTTTTGGTTTATTCTGTCATGATGGTGCTGCAGCAACTGTTGCCAAAGTAAATCACTTCATATTGGTTACTTCATTGGGGACAAACAAATTTGGTCTTCCTGCAGCTATTCTCAAGTGAGTCTGAATTCTGAAACCTTTCTCAAACAGTAGTTATATTTTCGTGTTCGCGTAGTAAAGAAGTTGAACTGATTGATTAGTTATGTTTCTATAGTTTATTTTGGGGAGTCCTTATTTGGAAAAGAAAGGCCGAAGAAGCATTGCTAGCAAGTGGAATTCCATATACAGTAAGTCATTGTAATAACGTCGAAGCGCAGCGCATGTATGGTCTTAATCATCTTATTATAGTGTCATTGTTATGTCGCTGTTTTCAGATAGTGAGACCTGGTGGCATGGAGAGGCCGACTGACGCTTACAAGGAAACACATAATGTAACTCTATCAACTGAAGATACTTTATTTGGGGGTCAAGTTTCAAACCTTCAGGTACATGTAAAATGTATTATTCATGTATGTAACTATCTCGTTAAGATATTGTGAGAGACTCTGTATACTTCTTTCTAAAATTTGTGGATATATTTTGACTTCAGAGGTTAGAGCATTTATAGAGTCCATGGGCCTAGCTAGGAAGCGGTTTCCCTCGTTCCATGATCAGAAACATGGAGTGGAAGAGACTCATTCTCCCTTAAATCGTGGAAGAGACCGTTTTTTCCATTGATTGACATTACTCGATTGTTATCTCATTCTCCCTGACACCTCAGAAGCCACATGTGTTAAATGAGACAAATCATGTCCCGGACTCAAGCCCATTTGGGCGATCTACAATGTGCAATGGGCGACCACCTTGCCTTATGCACTTCGGGCGACCTTCTCTACTAAGGACGCTTCGGGCGACCAACCCTCATTCGGGCACTCCCCTACATTACTTAGTTCGCAGCGCTTCATCATGGACCATTACTTTTTAGGTCCAATAAAATTATCCCAGTTCAGATATATAAAGTTGATGACTCTCTCAATGCAGGTTGCTGAACTCATGGCAATCATGGCCAAGAATCCCGATCTTTCATACTGTAAAATAGTGGAGGTTATTGCCGAGACAACTGCGCCACTAATACCTGCCGAAAAACTTCTTACAAGGATACCTTCTCAACGCCCCTACATTTCTTCGCCAAAGGTAAGTACTGCCTTATATAATACATTTTATGATGTATATTTAGAACTTAATCAAAACTTTGTCAATTGATTATTTGTTTTATTTAGAAGGTACAGAAAGCAGATACAGCAACTGTGAGTAATACAGGTCCCTCTGCTAATGTTGTAGCAGAAGTACCTAGTATTGCACCTCAAAAAGAAACAGCATCAAAACCAGTGGTGAAAACGGAACAGCCACTTTCTCCTTATACCGCGTAAGCCAGATTGCTAATTTTTGTAATTGACAGTAAATATTTTAACATGGACCAGTTGCAAAATAACTGATTTGGTATATACATTTTTCAGTTATGATGATTTAAAGCCATCATCATCTCCTTCTCCAACCAAGCCTAGTGAGAAGAAACAGATAAACATCAGTGATGCAGTTCCAACACCTATTTCTTCAGATACTCCAAGTAGCATTCAAGAAATAGATGGCATTTCTCAGACAACATCTTCCTCAAAAGGGAAGGAGTCTCTATCTCCTTACGCAGCGTAAGCCCCTTTATAATTTTATAGTGATATCATATATTAGTTCAACCATCCCAGATTAGATTTGTACTTTTCTTGTGTTTATCCATACCTGTAGATATCCTGATTTAAAGCCTCCTAGTTCACCATCTCCGAGTGTACCAACTACATCACTATTGAAGATAGATACAGTAGTAGTATCAAGCAATGGACCAGCTCAACTTTCTGTGGAAGATACACCAAAGAATGAAGAACAGCACCTTCATGAACCAAAGTCAAGGCCACTTTCACCTTATGCAATGTAAGTTGATTCCTTCTTATAGAAGAAAGAAAGAGAGGGACTTGGATTCTTGATTGAGATCTACCTGCAGTCACTATTTGATCTCCGTGACTAGTAAGGTTCTGATATGAATGCGAATGAAATTTTCAGGTATGAGGACTTGAAGCCTCCTGCATCACCATCACCTTCCTTCAGAAAATTCTAGGAACTGCCTCCAGCCTATGGAATCAGACAAGGTTAGAAATACAAAATATTATATGTAACGTGTATATATACACTTGATTATATACACTATAGTACTGGACTCTTGACTGTGATATAACTCTTGGATCAAATAGGATTATTTTATTGAAGAGTTTATGCAGCAACAATTAAGGAGGATTGTCACTCAAAGTATGAAGATCCGAAGCATTTATTTGAATGGAAATTTTCATGCGATTTATTTCTTGATAACCTTTTGAGGATAGTCACTCAAAAAGCACTGTTGTTTTTATATATATAACTTACCTTTCCTATATTGCAAGTTAAATAAGGAAAAGGTATTACTTTTCAATATCATTTTTCCACTTTATATTATTTTCCTTGTCATGTTTCCCACTCTCAAAGCATGAGAAATTGGTTTGAATTGGTATATATATATAAAATGTGATCATTGTCTGTCAAAATCTGGTTATTTTCCTTGATACATTTAAGGCAAAATTGGTTTGAATTGGTATATATATATATTTGTTAGCCAAAAATTGGTAGAAAAAAGGCCAAAATGGCATATATAAAATGTGATAATTGTCTGTCAAAATCTGGTTGAAAACAGGTAGAAATTCTGGTTTATAAACCTGGAAAAAATGTGGTTTAAAACAAAAGCTTCAAAAATTTTCGTATACCTTAGACAACGCTTTTGTAAAAAGCGCTGTCTAAGGGGGGGATTAGAAAGCGCTTTAGGCAAAAGCGCTGTCTAAGGGGGGGGCTTAGACAGCGCTTTTTGAAAAGCGCTGTCTAAGGTATACCTAAAAAAATTAAAATAGGAGGGTCTTAGAAAGCGCTTTTGGCCAAAGCGCTGTCTAAGGGGGTGGGGCTTAGACAGCGCTTTTCAAAAGCGCTGTCTAAGGTATACCTAAAAAATTTAAAATAAGAAGGTCTTATAAAGCGCTTTTGGCCAAAGCGCTGTCTAAGGGGGGGGGCTTAGACAACGCTTTTAAGATTTAAAAAAGCGCTGTCTAAACCTTTAGCAGCGGAGGTTTAGACAGCGCTTTAAAGCGCTGTCTAAGGCTAAAAAAAGCGCTGTCTAAGGTCTTGTTTGTTGTAGTGAGGAATAGACAGCGAACTTTAGAGGGCGCTTTTGTAACAAAGCGCCCTCTAAAGTGAAGCAAAAAAATAATGAGGAAATGGAGGGACACCAATAGAGGGCGCGTTTAAAAAAGCGCCCTCTAAGGATACCCTTAGAAGGCGCTTCTAAGAAAGCGCTCTCTAAGTCCATGTACAACAGCGCACTTTAGAGAGCACTTTTGTAACAAAGCGCCCTCTAAAGTGAAGCAAAAAAATAATGAGGAAATGGAGGGACAACAATAGAGGGCGCGTTTATGAAAGCGTCCTCTAAGGATATCCTTAGAGGGCGCTTCTAAGAAAGCGCTCTCTAAGTCCATGTACAACAGCGCACTTTAGAGGGCGCTTTATTACAAAAGCGCTGTCTAAAGTGAAGCGAAAAAATAAGGAGCAATAGACAGCGCACCTTAGAGGGCGCTTTTTTCCACAAGCGCCCTCTAAGGTCCCCTTTAGTAAACATTAAAATTATAACATACTGCGCGTTTTGTTATTTCACTCTCTGTTATTTTCGTTCTTTTTCACGTTAGGGTTCTAAGGCGTTCTCCTTCCACCTCTGTTAGATCTACGACGTTTCCTCCTTCTGGCACCAAAGGTACGTTTGTTTCGTTTTAGCTTTGCCCTATTTCTTGCTTTGTTTTAGCTTTGCCCCATTTCAGTTTTATGTTATTGTTGTCTATGCTACGTTTGTTTCAACCTGTAAAGTTTCAATATTCATAGTCATTTTAAATTTGATAGCGCATGCGTTAAATTTCAAGCCCTACGTTTGTTTGGGTTTATTAGGCAATTGACGGTTGGTTTTTAGTGACCATGATAGCGCATGCAATGGGACTACATTACCCAGTAGTTAGGGTTATACGACCTATGAATATCTGATTTTGTGTCAACACCAGTATCATTAGAAACCTAGGTCCGAATGTGTTTGAACTCTTCTGAAATTGTTTTTTGTTTATTCTAATTAGTAATGGATAATACATGGATGTCTTCCAATCGATTGTCGAGAGAGTACGAGAATGGGGTATTAGAATTCGTTAAGTTTGCCGTTGCGCACGCCGAAGACCCCAGTAGAATGATATGTCCTTGCTTGGGTTGTTGTTATGGGAAACGGGTTGACGCAGTTCAGTTGACATCGCATCTAATGAGGCATGGAATTGATCGAAGTTATACATGTTGGAATTTGCATGGTGAGAAAAGTAACGAGAATGTTGAACCGGGGGATAGTACGACCTATGCGTCAAACTATAGTGGCGCAGATACATACGATTGTGATCGAGTTGAAGAGATTGCAGAAGCACTTGAAGGAGATCTTAAGGATTGTCCCGAAATGTTTGAGAGGTTGGTAAGTGATGCAGAGAAACCTTTGTATGATGGTTGCACTAAATTCACAAGATTGTCTGCGGTATTAAAGTTGTACAACTTAAAGGCGGGCAATGGGTGGTCGGATAAAAGTTTCACAGAGTTATTAGCCCTTTTGAAAGATATGCTTCCTGAGGATAATGTTCTTCCCAATCGAACATATGAGACCAAAAAGATGTTGTGCTCTATTGGCATGAGCTATGATAAGATACATGCATGTCCAAACGATTGCGTTTTGTTTCGAAATGAGTATGCATCGTTAAATGAGTGTCCTAAATGCGGTGTCTCGCGATATAAGAACAAGTTGTCTCCAGCAAAGGTCTTGTGGTATTTTCCTGTTATTCCGAGATTTAGACGCATGTTTCGTAGTGAAACCGATTCAAGACACTTGACCTGGCATGCAGATGAAAGAATTATAGATGGAAAGTATCGACATCCGGCAGATTCACCACAGTGGTTGAAAATTGATAATGATTATCCTGAATTTGGAGAAGAATCAAGAAACCTTCGCTTGGCATTATCTACTGATGGAATGAACCCACACGGTATCCAGAGTATCTCACACAGTACATGGCATGTGATTATTATGATTTATAACCTACCTCTATGGCTATGTATGAAGCGTAAGTACATGATGTTGTCTATGTTGATTTCTGGACCTAAACAACCAGGGAATGACATAGACGTGTACTTGAAGCCCTTAATCGAAGATTTAAAGA
The DNA here is from genome assembly GCF_024323335.1 of Lathyrus oleraceus. Classification (NCBI taxonomy): domain Eukaryota; kingdom Viridiplantae; phylum Streptophyta; class Magnoliopsida; order Fabales; family Fabaceae; genus Lathyrus; species Lathyrus oleraceus. The sequence goes on along the minus strand of NC_066584.1, from coordinate 49,563,685 downwards.
TTTTGTGGGAGACCGGTGTGGAGGTTTATGATGGATATAGGAAAGAAAGTTTCAACTTGAGGGCGATGTTGTTTGGCACAATTAATGATTTTCCAGCATACGGAAATCTATCAGGGTATAGCATAAAAGGTCAATGTGCGTGTCCTATTTGTGAAGATAAAACAGATTGGAAGCGCTTGGAGTTTGGTCAGAAGAATGTCTTTCTCGGTCATCGGAGATTCTTAAATTCAAATCATCACTACCGTGGATGGAGAAAGGCGTTCAATGGAGAGACAAAACAAGGCAGAGCTCCACCTATATTGATGGGTGATCAAATTTTTGAAAAGGTGAAAGATTTGGATACTCGGTTTGGCAAGCCTTTTGCCCACACACTTGTCAAAAGTGGGTGGAAGAAGAGGTCAGTTTTTTTTGAATTGCCGTATTGGAAGTCCTTGTATGTAAGACATTTTCTTGATGTTATGCATATTGAAAAAAATGTATTTGAAAGTGTTATTGGCACGTTACTCAATATACAAGGAAAGTCTAAGGATGGCCTTAAGGCAAGAAAGGACTTGATAGCGATGGGAATAAGAACTAAATTAGGACCCTTGAAGAAAGGAAAACGAACATATCTACCGCCTGCTGCTTATACTCTATCTAGAAAGGAGAAAAAACATTGTGTAAGTTTCTAAGTGAAGTTAAAGTTCCAGAAGGGTACTCTTCAGATATTAGAAGACTTGTGTCTATGAAAGACCTCAAGTTAAAGAGTTTAAAGACCCATGATTGCCATGTTATAATGAAACATTTTCTCCCAATAGGTATACGTTCTATTCTTCCAGAAAAAGTAAGAAGCTCTATAACTAAGTTGTGTTCTTTCTTCAAGTCAATTTGCAGTAAGGTGATCAATCCTACGAGAGCACAATCGATGTTTTATACCTTGGTTTAAGGATCATATTTATTCAAAGTATTATTCAGATCCCGCTTCAATAACAGAAAGGTTGAGATGCTTAGCATATGGTCCAAGTTTCCATGTTTTTTCTTATAGCGCATACGCGATTAATGGATACACATTTTATACCAAAGAACAAGATAATAAAAGTACTATGCAGAATAGTGGTGTCACCGTGGTAGCTGAAGCAATGCACATATCAAGTGTGAAGGACTTAAACCCCAAATTTGCAAATCTGTCGTATTTTGGTGTTATCGAGCGCATTTGGGTGTTTGATTATGAGAAGTTTCAGATTCCTATATTTGGTTGCAAGTGGGTTGAAAATAATAACGGCATTCGAATGGATAAGTCAGGATTTTTGCAAGTGGATCTTAATAGGGTGGGATACAAAGATGAGTCTTTTATTCTAGCCTCTCAAGCTAGACAAGTGTTCTATGTCAATGATCCGAAAAGTACGAAATGGTCTATAGTTCTTTTTTCCAACAAAGTAATTGATGAAAACACTGGAGATCAAGGTGATATTGATGTTGAGATTGAATCGTTTACCAGAAATGATCAAGATGAGAATAATATATCAAATGATTCATATATTAGAAATGATCATAATGAGGGTATTTGGATCAATCCAACCGTCCGTGTTGTTAAGAGACATGTAGAACATATTCCAACCAAGAAAAGAAAGAGAACTTAGTACAGGTCAAATGATTTTAATTGTTTTCTTTATTACAGGTAAAATGACTTTTATGATTTTAATTGTTTTTACATTTGTCATCTGATTTTAATTGTTTTCTTTTTTACAGATAAAATGGCTATTATGAAGTCAATCATTCGTGCAAGGGGCAAGGGATGCTCGAAAGTATCAATTGATATTTGTTTAGATGGAGATGCTCTATTATCGTCAAGCCTCATTCGCGTAGATGATGATGCTGGATATTTGAAAGTATCCCTCTACGACAATGGAACATGTCCATCTAAACATATATCAATTCTATCTTCAAAAGATAAGGGTTCAATGTTGGCAAGTTACATTGGTTTCCTTGTTCGACAACATATTCCGATTACATGTGATAATTGGAGAAGTCCGGACTTGAAGGTTGGCAAAGAAAAATATGGTCGGAGATACAGGTACTTACCATATTTGTTATATGTTTTTTGTTGCATCAACTTTGCAGCCCTGTATTGTAGGCAGAATTTAGGACTTCTCAAAGTTGATTTCTTGTTACTTTGTTGTTCATAAAATACACCACTAAATTCTCTGCGTTTAATTTTTAATTTTTTTTCATCAGGCTTGTGTCTCAATAGAGGATGGGTATCTACCTAAAGTTACTTTTGTAGTGGTCCAAAAGAGACATCACACCCGTCTCTTTCCTGTCAACCCCAAAGAGACCGATAGAAGTGGAAATATTATGCCAGGTTTTTTCAATATATTTCTCAACGCAGCTGGTATATATTATCATTTGAATTTATCACTTTTTGCTGATTTTGTTGTTCTAAATTGTCAAAGGAACCGTGGTAGACACCGGCATTGTCACCCTAGGGAATTTGATTTTTACCTTAACAGCCATGCAGGAATTCAGGTAATATTAGCTATGTCATTTAACTTTATGCCATTGTTTACTATTTGTTGCTCAATCGTCTTTTGACAGTTCTGTGTTATTTGTATTTGGACGTGTTCTTTTTGCAGGGGACTACTTATGCTGCCATCTGTTGTTTTGGTTGAGCCTTATTTTGTATGGATGTGCGATAGAACTACTAGACAGCTTTTGGATATACAGAACATGTTTGCCACCATGGGTGGATGGGCGTTTTTGTTTAGTATTGGTTAGAACTACTAGACAACTTTTGGATACAGTGGTCACTGGGTGTTGGTTGCTATGTTTTATTCTCTTAATTGTAGTACTTTGAGAATATGTTGTTGTATATTGTTGATCAAAGAATCATATATTAATGTTGTATATATGGAGGATTAATGTTGTATATAAATGGATTCATGTTGTATATATCAATGGATTAATGGTGTATAACATTGGATTAAAGGATGAAATCAATATGAATTTTACACTTTTGCAGCATGCGAACAGGTTACCAATTAAATATATATCCACTGTTTTTCAAACAAATTTTTTTAAAATAACTAACACTTTAGAGAGCGCTTTGTCCAGAAAGCGCCCTCTAAACACTTTACATTGACAACTTTAGAGGGCGCTTTTTCCTGAAAGCGCCCTCTAAACACTTTACATTGACAACTTTAGAGGGCGCTTTTTCCTGAAAGCGCCCTCTAAACACTTTACATTGACAACTTTAGAGGGCGCTTTTTCCTGAAAGTGCCCTCTAAACACTTTACATTGACAACTTTAGAGGGCGCTTTTTCCTGAAAGCGCCCTCTAAACACTTTACACTGACAACTTTAGAGGGCGCTTTTTCCAGAAAGCGCCCTCTAAGGTGTCCCTGTATGGACCACTCCAGAGGGCGTTTTTTTCTTAAAGCACACTATAATGTGGCCACTTTAGACAGCGCTTTCTCCAGGAGAACAAAGCGCTGTCTTTACCTATGTCAGCGCCAGATTAGAGGGCGCTTAAAAGCGTTGTTATAGGCCAAAATAAGCGCCCTCTTTTCCCTTATTTGGCGTAGTGACAGTTAGTACGATTGTGACTTGACTGATGACATGAATTACATAATCTAACCATTTTGTTCGCCGTATCCATTTCCTTTCGATTACAGGTGCTGTTTGGGCGACCATTTTTCTTCCTTCGCATAACTTCGTTGTGCCAGACAATGTCCCCTTGATATTCTGGCCAGTAATCCTCTTTTGCCACTATGAAAAAACTAATTTTGTAAACATTTGATAGGTTGGTGACTTTGTAAATTTCAGATAATTATAATAAGTAAGATGAATCCCTTCAAACCTTTGAACATGCCTCAATAACATGGGAGCAGGGAGTACGAAAGGCTTGGAACTTTCCGCAGTTGCACCAACCTCTATCTAGTTCCACTCTGTACTATCCCATCGGCATGCCCTCATTGTGATCAATGGACTCGGCAATACTATCTTAACCTTTAGTACGGTCAAACATTGTAACCAAGTGTATGTTTGCTTTTGCAACTTCGTGTCTAATGAATTTCATTGAAGCATCACTGAACAATTGCCCAGATTACAACACTGAACTCCATTTGGAACGTCTGGTCATGTTAGCTAGCATGAGACAAGCAGTTTCATTGGCATCATCGACATGCTTCTTATAAGCATCTCTTTCTGCCTTATGTGCAGAACTAGGAGGTTCCTCTTCAGGAACAGGTTTCTCCAAGACATACAACTTTTTATCATGTTTGAGGACAAACCTCAGGTTTCGGTGCCAATCCAGAAAATTTGTCCCAGACAAATTTTCTTTGTCAAGGATTGATCGCAAGATGTTGTTAGAGGTGTTTGTTGTCATGGTAATCTACATAAGAATTAATGAAAATATAAGTATCATTGACATATTTAATTAGGCCTTTAATTAAATATGCTCCCACTATTTTACTCAAAACAAATGAGCCTCATCATTTAATTCGGAAAATCCCGTTGGAAGATTTTCTAGTGGGTCGAGATCCATATTTCACTTCGTTCTAAGTCCGCGTAGGCGGATTACACAAAACTAGGTTATTTAGGTAGGAACTCCTTCCAATTGTATCTAATACAACTCTCGAATATTTTAGTTGGGTGAATAACTCCTTATTCCAATCCATCACATGGATAATTTCCAACTCTTGCTTCTAAACATATATAATCTTATTATAATTTGTTTAGTCAAGTTTGACCCATTGTTTTAACAATTGGATATTACAATTATCCCATTGCACCTTACTATATAGAACATGCACCTCGCGTAGGCGAAACCTACATTATCCGATACTAGTCTTGATGAGTGTTAAAACTTGGAAAGCATAAACATAATATTTAATTTGAGGGAATTTGCAATTATTCTGATCTCACCGACTTATTTATCATGTGAATCGTCTCTCACATGCATCAACATACATACACATGCATTAACATACATATATAATGAAACAGTTATGGTCCCTAGCGTAATTGTTCTCCCAAGCCAATGAGAGAACCTAAGCTAACCTAATAACAATCTAAGCTTCTCCAAGCAAGATCTTCAAGGTTGTCCTCCTTTGGCACTGACTTCTTTGCTTTCTTCATAACATTACATTACATAAAGAAACTCGTTTTACATACGAGGGAGTGAGATGAGAAAAGAAGTTACATTGAGAGATTAAAAGAGAGGCACGACACGCAAGTCGTATTTTAAAACCTAAAACAAAATAAAGGGAAAAACTAAGGCCATAACCGATCACCACAAGACAATAATAAACACATTATTATTATTATCAATTTTAATTCTTTTAATCAATTAAAACCAAATTAAATCTCGACGACCGATCACATTACGCAGAGTTAGCCGAACGGGTGAATTTTGCCTTGCGTTAACCGGTTAACCATATACGTTAACCGGTTAACACTGTTTGAAAATTTGTTCATAATTTGTATTTTGTTTTGCGTTAACCGGTTAACCAAATACGTTAACCGGTTAACACTGTTGAAAAACTGTTAGAAAGCTGTATTCCGCTTTGCGTTAACCGGTTAACCATATGCGTTAACCGGTTAACACTGTTTGAAAAAGTGTTTAGAAAGCACAACTCTTGTGCAGTCACAACCCCAATCACATAACTCTCTGACAACACAACCCTTGTGCCGTCACTAACCCTGATGCACCAATTTCAGACCGTCAAACACATCTCGATTGTTGATTCAGTATGATTGATCAACACGTCATTGCTTCACCATACTAATGTCGGATCAAGAAGCAAACGACCATTGATCGCTCAAAGGAAAACAACCATTGAGTGTTTGAATGAACGAAACAAGAACACTATATCATATATAATGTATTTTGCATCAGGATTACTTATATCATATATATAACTTGATCCATCTCAATTTAATCTTTGATTCATTCTGTCTTTAATCGTATTATTACAGAAAAAAAAACAGTTATCAGATTCATGGTTTCGTAAGTGGATCTGATACCACTGAAGGAGAATGGCGATCCAAAATGCAGCGGAATTAAAAAAAATTCTCCTTTAATGATCCTTACGAATGGGCATGATCAGTGATAGAATCGTTACCTCTTATGGCGATCACGAACGTTGAACGATGACAACGCCTCTACTCAGTCCACACAAACGGATTCCTTCAATCTCAGTGCTAGCTGCTACGAATGAAGGCTTTGAGTGAGAAAGAGAGAGAGAGAGAAATGAAAATGCAAGAGTGACAATGCTTCTACCTAAGGGTTCTATTTATAGAACCACTTGTGTGAGCTTCAAGCTAAAAAGCCCACTTAAGTGTATTTTGGCCCATATCTTATAATATGCCCAAAATCACTTAAGCGTGTGGTACGTTACCATTTAAGTGCATCATACCTTACGGTGTTCCTTAGTTACTCTATCTCTCATCAATCCGTCCTTTGTGTGTGACCTTGTAGGTTTTCGCGACGTTGGCAATTATATTAAATCACACATTTAACATAATAAACAGTGAGCGGTATCTAGCAACACATCATTGCTACCTAAGTCACGAAAATGTCATGTGATCTGACAAATCCTTTTGTGATAATAATTTTGTGTATAATTACTCTTTTGCCCTTATGTCTATATTGAACACAGGGCATAGACCGTGTCATCCTTGTCCAGTTCAATATTGGGCCCATGGACATTTATCCTGTTACGCAGGATGGGCAAATTCCATCTAGGTCACTCATGTCCCTTAGTATGCTTTGTGGAGTACCCATCAATTGTCTTTATGGTTATCCAGTTACGGACAACGTTGGATCAGCAATAAAACACTCGACTCTACATCTAGGGTCCATAGTGGTTTCAGGTCGAAGAGTGGTATACACCATTATCACCATGAGAATAACTTATGACACTTTGCATAACATTCTATATAGTATTCTCATAGCGGGTCAATCCAATATAAATATTACTCTTAATATTCATATCTATGTTTGAGACTTGATAACTCCTTATCCATGATCCATGAGATGTGATCATCAGTCTATAAACATAATAGTCTCCATGCTTTAATGTTATCCCACTTCACAATAAAGCTCGACTACGGATACTTTAAGAATAATGTCCTTATGTTTAATGTGCTCTCATGATTAAGTCACACTTGATACATTAAACGGACTATCTATTCCAGGGACTTTATTAAACAAACATAATAAAGAAAAAGCCTTTTATTATTAATAAATAATTCGATACAAGTATCAAAAGTATTGGCCTCTAGGGCTTACACCAACAGGATCCAATCTCCCAATAATCATTCCTCTTCTGGTACGAAGATGACAACTTGAAAAGGCAGTGCTCATTCGGACAATAAATCTTGTAAACCGAGTTACATCTATGTTGCGAAAACAAAAACCGAATAATTGATGCTCAAATATTTCACCTTCGGTATGTGCGCGAATCATGTAATGTTGTGAGGAAGAGATTTTTTAAAATCTAACTTTAGTATTTCTATTGATATGTATGGGTACTGATGGTGAATGCATTGATATATTATTCACGCGTAATTAAATAGGGTAAATGTTGAATGCATTGATCACGCAATACATCTGCACAGACAAGATAATACAATGCATGTGCCTGGTAGAATCTCTGCACACACAAAGCATGCGCCTGCACACAAGGAATCTCACAATAATCTCTGCCTTAATAGTCCAAAGCAGGCGCGCATTTCCTAGGTGCATAAAGCAACCTAGGCGCCCATGTTATTAACATCTCTTTATTGCATGGAAAAATTCACATGCATGCACCACTAGCCTTGACATATGTGACCTTGCATGTGAATATTGCGTGCATGCGCCTAAGGCTATGGCGCCTCCTCTATCATGTCGTGCATGCATCCAATCACATGTTGTGTAGGTTGCAAACCTAGTAAAGGCTTTCTTATCTATAAATAGAGCATTAATTCACAATATCTCATCATCTGTAACACTAAACATTCAATCTCTGCAACACTCTATCTTTACCATACTTAATCTCTGCAGCATTATGTATCTGTTGACTATGGGTGATGAACACAGGGGAACACTCGACAATATCTCGACATTTGTATGTTATTACTCTCTTGTTACTTATTTCATATTTATTTCGTATATATTTCTTATCTATGTTTTTATTATATATTACTTCTTCTTATTTTATTTCTTACTTATGTTTTATTAGGACCCAAAGCGATTTCGATGTCGTGTACATGAGTATGTACCCTACGATCCTTTGATAGAACCATATATTAGAGGACGTAGTTTTGGAAATCTCCTCAACATAGTCTCATACTCGGTGGACTACAAATTCATTCTTGCTTTGTTGGAGAGGTGGAGACCCTAGACCCACACATTTCACCTTCCTTTCGATGAGTGTACCGTCACACTTGAGGATGTCTACATGTTGTTGGGTTTACGTATAGATGGTAAGACTATGAATGGTAGAGCTAACCAGGAGAACTCTATATGCAATGAATTATTGAGTGCCCTTTTGTGTGACGACCAAGTTGAGGGAGAGTTATCCGGTCAAGCTAGGGGGCAATGTATAAATTTAAAATATCCTAAACAATATTATGCGAGTATAATATTGTCTGAAGAATCAACCGAGTACGAAAAAATAATTAAAGCTCAGTGTTATATTATGATTTTATTTGGTAATTTTTTATTTCCAGAAAGTATTGGTAATACGGTAAGTATTATGTATTTACCGTTATTACGCAACATTAATAAGGTAAGCTCATATAGTTAGGGTTCAGCTATATTGGCCCATCTATATAATGCAATGTGTAAAAATGTCAACAAAAAAATATACTTGTACTTTTTATTCATGTGCGTATTTGCTACAAGCATAGGGTTGGTCAAGAATGTCGTCACTCGCCCCGGTAAACGAGAACCCATTCATATTCCCGTTTGCAACAAAGTAAGTTTAACACTTTACCATTTAATTAATTATACTTTATATTACAATTAACTGTAAATAATATTTTTCAATTGTTTATGATCTAGGTGGTCAGTTAGAGGGATGAACTACAATAGGTGTCTAAAACACGCTATAGTAGTCTATCACAATCTTTTAGACCACATTGGACCAGACGGTGTAATGCTTTCACACAACTCTATTTTAATTTAAACATACTTATCAAATTATTTATCATCTAATCGTGTCGTATTGTTGTAAAGTTTATCTGGAGGCCATATCTGGGTCTTTATCATCAGGTTAACCATGATGATGCTGCAGTTTGGACAACAAAAACACCAATTATCCAGTTCACTACTGTGGAGATGCACTAGAGTGACAGGGTAAAACTGCAGTTCCACATGTAGCAACAGATTCTAGAACCTCCGACGTGTTTGGGAGATTGGCATAAAAAAAGTTGATGCCCAATGAGATTATTCCGATTGGAGAGACTTCATAAAAGAGGTGTGTCGTCATTGGAGGAATCGACGACAACACATCTTAAACGAATCAGTCATCCATGGTGCTAGACCAACTCAACAATATATGACATGGTTTAGGTCGGTAATAACACAACAATTTGTGTTTGAGCCACGATATTTGATTGATCCACACTAACCAGCTTCGTCATCATACACCCAACAACAAGTCCCTGTCCAACACCAATGTCAAACCACTCAAACCCAACAACCAACCTCACACCATCAACCTACCACATACACCCAACAATCAAACATCAAACTTCGCAACTCATTCATGCCACTCACCCAACAACCAAACACCCAACCTCGTAATCCATTTATGCCACTCACCCAACCGCAAAACCAAGAAACAAACCCTACCCACCAACAACCATACGCATCAACCACAACCGTCTATAGCCCAGATGATTCATATGGGTCACTTCACCGTAGCCCCCCACCAATGACCACCCAAACATCTCATCACCAAAACAGTTAACCATTGTTTAACTATAGTACACCCCAGGAACCATTGCTTCGTTTCCAAAATGATTCAATGTCCCAATTCGGGCAAATATATCGTCCACAATCCACCCAACCACATCGACCTAACTACGATAACATGGGCACCAAATTCCATTAAGGAAGCGTCGTTGGTCAGAGCACCCCCCCCCCCCAAAACTATTGGGAACAAATGATGAGACATCTATCAAATACCGTCGGACCTTCACACCAGCCATCATTGGATCAGGTCAGCACGCAAAGACCCCAAACACCTCAGGAAAATCATGGGAGACCTCGAAGACAAACTAACGCACCTGGATGTGGAACAAGAATACGTTTCGATCGGGCCGGTCATTAAATTCTTGTCAATCTCATGTAACTTTTATTATATCATGAATAAAATTTTCTTTTAATATTATATTTCATTATTTATTAAAAAAAATAAAATAATAATAAATAAAACAATACAAAGGTGTATGCGCCAAATGAATTAGCGCATACCCCGGAGGCCAAGCATATGCGCCAGTACCCTGGGCGTCACCATGCAATGCTTCAAAAGTATGCGAGAGTGGTGATGACGTATCCTCTTGTTTCAAAATGGATGTGCCAGTTCATCTGCCACATCTATTTTTAAAGGTGGTTATTTTGGAAAAAAAATAAATATTGATTATTTTGAATTTTTTTTAAATAATGGTTATTTTGAAAAAAAAATCAATAAAGTGCATCTTAGTGCAGAATATATTTCATTACGGCGATGATGAGAACACCACGTTGCATGTTCTACCAGATTGTCCGTTACCGAGCATTTGACTTAGTATGAGACATAACCATCCTTGAAGACATAACCATCCTTGAAGACGTGCAAGATGGATTATAACATATAGCTCAAAATTTATTACGGTATATTTCAAAAGGATTTCATAAAATATTTTTTACAAGAAAATTGTGGTTAAATGTAACATCTTTTTATTTTACCATAGTTAAACTTAAGATTAAGTTACTCTCTTTAAGATGACTCTAATTGCATAGGAGTGTTCTTTGAACTTAATTTACATTAGTGGATATCTTTGAATATAAAGAGAAAATTGAGTGGAGCTTATGTAGTTAATTGGAGTAAAATGTGGGCAACAATTTATGACACTGTGTGATATTGGTGGAACAAATTGGTTCATGATGGTGATTTTACCTACCAATGAAGCCATGAATAAAAGTAGAAAAAGAGCTATGGAATATTCAAAAAGAATATTTATCTCAAGAATGATTAAGTTGAGGGAATTTATTTTCCTATTTTTTAGAGGTTCTAACAAATCTCTGACGAAAAGTAAAAAATGTCTTTAGTTTTTAGAGATCTATCTTCGGATGCACCGTTTTTTCACAAAATAAATGCAAATGAGTGAGCGTCTTTCATTTTGCCAAAATTTAATTCGGAGATGCATCTCCAAATCTATTTTAAGGTTTTTCCACACATGCATCTTTAGATTAACCCTTGTTTTTAAATTCAGGTATATTTTCAGAGATGCATATCCGAACGTGTTTAATTTATCTATAACACGCGGATAGACCCTCCCTCTTATTCTTCTTTATTTTTTTGAAATTTGTGAGGTTTCCAATCCCAACTCACTTCACTTACTACATTCAACATTTTCATCCTAAAATATTATTTTTGAGTAAGATTCTCATTTAAGTTTTTGAGTTTTGATTAATGTATTAGATAAAATTAGTTATTTTAAATGCATTAGGTAGTAGTCACATTCGATATAGATAGTTGTTAGAGACATGCACTTTCATTTGGTTGCATTTTAGGTTGTTAGGACAATAATGGTCTGAGTTTCGGCCATTGTTGAATGATATTGTGCGACCATTTCGTGTGTATATTGACCAAACTCAATATGATGACAATGATTGGACACCATACACCACTCATCGGGACATTGTTGTCTTCGACCCCATTCCAGTTTACTTCGGATGGCTGACATTTAGGAGGAATATGATGTATAGGTATTTGCCGGAGCGATGCATGCATCAATTTGGATATGTGCATATCATTTCGAGACCCTCCCCTAGAGTCTTCTCCTAACAACATTATTCGCAAACATATCGATGATGTACTGGTGGATTACGATAGTCATCCGGTATCGGAGGAGTATTTGAGTGTGTCTGCTACATCTCAGTGGTCTTATGTGGACAGTTACATGACTTAGTTCTATAGTCTGACATATTGTGTCATGATACCTTACGCTCTTGGACATCCATCTGGGCTTGCTCACAAGAAGATCCTAGAGAATGAGTAGGCCAGGGATGACCATGTCATTGATGTGTTGTCGAACTGTCAAAATATTACGTGAATTACATATGAGGGCATAAAGTATGGGTTGTCTGAGAGAGGTGGCGATGATGTGGTTGCCCTCACGCATACCATTCTCACTGAGTCGCAAAATTCCTTGGGTTACCAGCGGCAGAGGAAGAGTCAGGGGATTAGGATTAGGCATATACAGTAGATTATGTTTTTGGGGGGGATGTTTTAGTTGTATTTTCCATTCTTTGAGAATAATGTTTGTAATATTATAGGATGTTTTTTAATTAATGCATTACCTTGCTCTATGAATATTCATGTTTATTAATATTTGAATCAAATTATGACAGTATTAGTCGGATTAAAATGACTTTTGATTAAAAAAATACAAACTTAGGACATTGTTTCTGCCCAAGATGCATGCAGGTAAGATTTCAGAGATGCATATCGAAAATAATGTTGTTTAAATAGCTTAAAATTCACTCAATGAATTTTTCGGAGATGCATCATCGAATATATCCCAAAAAGTTTCACAGATGCATCTCCGAACCAATTTTTAGCAAAATTGGGGTAAAGATGCGTCCGGAGATGCATCTCATAAAAACCCGAGGGAAACTTTAAGTTTTCAGAGGTGTGAGCCACACCATAAGGGTGGGAAAAGAAATTTCCTTAAGTTTAAATGGACAATATTAGGTGGTGGCCTTTGGAAGTGAGTTTGATCCGTCTTAATATCGATGGAGTTTCGAAAGGAGGAGTTATAACATAATGGGGTTGTGTGTTGCAAAATAATAAGTGTATTGCTTATCTCATACTAAGTGGTGGAAAAATACTTAAAGAAAAAACAAAAATAATTTTCAGATTTCGGAAGTGCATTTTTGAATGTACTATTTTCTCACCAAAACACGTCCTAACTGAGTCTCACGACATATTTTTTAAAATTTTTAGTTAGGAGATGCATCTCCAGATTCACCACATACACACCAATACACGTCCTAAGTTAGTCTCACCTTATATTTTTTTCCAAAATTTAGTTCCGGACTCACCCCATAAAGGAGTTTCTAATTTAACAACTAAATGACAAATCTGGAGATATACTTTTGAATTTGTGAAACGGTACTTTAAAATTGCCACCTTTGCATGTCAGTCACAATTTCGAAAGTGAATTTATGGAAATATCAAGAGGGAAATTTAATAAAACAACATAATGCATGTTCATCTTCTTCATGATCAAACACACATTTTCCTTCAAAACCCTTTAAAAAACATCCTTCCATTCTCAATCAAGTTTTGCACTCCAAAACTTCATTCTTATGTTTAATCACATCAAAGGAGTAAAAAAAGGTGGATCTTAAGGTAACTTTCATGTATTTCATTCCTAACTGCTCATATTAATTTGGTTTTTGAGTTGAAAGGTTATGTTGCGTCCGGAAATGCATTTTCGGGTTCTAGATAAGTTTCTATGGAAATGCATTTTTGGATTAGTTCAGAGTTCATTTCAGTCTGTTTTTTATTATTTTCTATGATTATTTGCCTTAGATATGGTGCACCATGATGTTATCTCTAAACATACTGTGTCTTGATGCCAAACGTGTTGATGTCAATAAGGTAGATGTTGACAACCAATTTACAATGGACAAGAGTTAATGTTCGTGATCATATATTCTAATGGATCCTCACAGAGGCATCCAAATTGGGGTTTGAGGTTGTAATCGGAAGGTCTGGTAAAGGTTCATATAGAAGACTTACATTTGTGACATTGAGATGTGAAAGAAGTGGCAAGTACACAACTCCTCTCCAAAACTTGAAACGAGATGACACCAGTTTGAGAAAATGTAAGTGTCTCCTTAAGATGCATGGTTATTTGTTGGCAAATAATAAATGAAGATTTAGTGTGATTTGTGGTTTACATAACCATGACATGTGTAACAAGTTAGTCGGCTACTCTATTGCATATCGCCTTATGCCTAGAGAGAAGGAAATTGTTTGTGAGACGATGTTGAATATGGTTCAAACCAAAAACATACTTACAACTTTGAAACATTAAAGATCCAAAAATATCTCAAATATTAAGCAAGTATATAATATTTGTGTCCTTAACAATAAGGCGTTGAGGGGGATATAACTGAAATCCAACAACTGTTGAAACTTCTAGATGATAACAATTATTAGGCAAAGAAAATTGTCCCAAAATAAGAGTCACTTTACTTTTTAAGCAACATTAATTAATTTTTATCAAGTTTACCCCTAATAAATATTTTCTACATTACTTCAAGTTATTAAATCATATTATGTCTTTATGACAATCAATAGTAACTAAGGGTCATTTTTTAAAATTGTTACATTCATTCAATAATTACTTTTCTTAAAATTTGTATAACAACCTTAAAAGACTTTTATTTTGAGACTTAGGGAGTACATATCTAGGTACCGAGTGTGCAAGGATGGAGAAACTGTTCGAGATATATTTTTGACTCATCCCGATTTCATAAAGTTGTTCAACATGTTTCTCAATGTAATCATCATTGATTTAACATATAAGACTAACAAGTACATTGGAAATTGTTGGTGTTACTTCGACAAAAATGACTTTTTTTAGTGGATTTTGCATTTTTGGGAAAAGAAAAAAAGGACAATGTTACATGCGCTTTGGAAGTGTGCAAGACTATGTTGAAGGACAAAGAAAACACGTTGAAGGTCATTCTCACTGATCACAATACCACATTGATAAATTCGGTTACAAAGGCGTTTCCTATTTCATGTGCATTACTTTATATGTATAACATCACAAAGAATATGAGAAGTCGACTTAAACCCGTGGTATGGACCAAACAAATAAAGGGCGAAGACAAAAAAATTGTCAAAGCTAGTGTGATAGTGGAAACAATAAGGGATGCATGAAATGTTTATGAAAGGATTATATGCCGATGATGTTATACATTTTAGGAATGTGTCTGAGAAATATTCAAATTTCTTGAAATATGTTGAAAGTACAATTTTCGACTAGGTGAAGGAGAATAATATTTATGTTTGGATCGGTCAAGTTAGACACCTTAAAAATACAACAACTAACCGAGTTGAGTCTGCCCATGTTACATTGAAGAATTGGTTGGGAAATAGTAAGGATGATTTGTATAGTGATTGGGACTTTGTGAACCAAATGATCCAAAATTAGGATAATGAGATACATACATCAATTGGTCACAACAACATAGTGTTGGAACACAGATTCAGAGACAATAATCTCAATTCACAATTGGTCGACGACATATAAATATATATATATATATATATATATATATATATATATATATATATATATATATATATATATATATATATATATATATATATATATATATATATATATATATATATATATATATATATATCTTGATTGAATGGGAAGTGATACAAGATAGATTTTTGAAAACCGATAACAATATGAAACTCGACTTCAAATAACAAATATGGAAGATTGCTTATCCAGAAACCACATATTTGAAACCACATTCTCAATCGATAAAAACAAATGGAGCTTCTAAGAAGGTCAAATCAACAACGATTGATAATTTAACGACGCAGTCTCTTTCATATTTTGAATATGTTGACAAACTTTTTCCGGATTCTCCAACTTCAAAATCACAAAAAAAAATTGTTTTCAAAGGAGCTCACATTAGCAAACCACCTCTTTCATCACCTTTACCAAAAATTCAATTCATCAAAGTGATGCATATTTTTATGCACAAATACATTGAATGAATTGCGGTTATCGATTTGTTTATGCTTTGCTCGGTAAAGAAGAAGAGGATCATACTTTTGTCCACCAACAACTTATCAAAGAGTTGATGGCGCATAAAGAACCATACACACGACAATACAGAAAAAAGGAACATTTTAATGCAATTCATTAATATCTTATTCTTTGTATTATAGATTCGACACATGAGGAAAATGGATGCATTCTTTGGACAAGTTACTTCAACCACAAGACAAGGGTGAATTTTGGTATTTAAAATTCACGATTAATTTTATATTTTTCTCGACTAAACTTGAAATTTTGTTAGTAGATTATTAAGAGTAAATAGTAGTGGAAATAAATTAGTAAAAATAAATAGCACAAATTAAAGATGATAGGGTTAGAGAAATTGCACCAAAGAGATATACAAGTTTGTTTGAACATTGACCTAGTCTTGTCCATAAGAGATCTTCTTGAGAGTTTGACAATGAACTTTGCGCTTTTGAAGGTTATGCCAACAAATCTTTATACAATTTGATCTTGAGATTTTTACAGGCTTTTCCTCAACCAAAGATAACTTTTACCATAGGCTATGCTAACAAACCTTAGAGATTTTAAGGATAACCACAATAGCCAAAAATTGATTTTTTTTTCCAGCAAAGCTCAATAAACCAAAACATAGATTTTATGACTCGTTTATCTCAAGAACTAAACTCAATATTCTTAAGAGTGTTACACTCATAAGAATTAAACAAACAATACTACCACTTACAAAACTCTTCCTCACAAGCACCAAGGCTACTTTAAGTGAAATAAATATTTTATATAGAGAATGAGAGAGAAGTTAGAGAGATAAATTCCAAAGAAAATGTAATGCTTTGGAAAGTGGTGTGAGTGAAGAGAAAGCGACCCTCCTTTATATAGGTGATGAAAAAACAAAAAAAAGAAAACGATCCATGAGCATTTTTAATGTCCCAATTGGCATAAAAAAGAGTCGATGCCCAATGGGATTATTCCGACTGTAGAGACTTTGCAAAAGAGATGTGTCGTCATTGGAGGAATCGATGATAACACATCTTAAACGAACCAGTCATACAGGGTGCTAGACCAACTCAACAGTATGTGGCATGATTTAGGTCGGTTACAACGCCACAATTTGTGTCTGAGCCAAGGTATTTGATTGATCCACGCCAACTAGCTTCGTCATCATACGCCCAACAACAAGTCTCCGTCCAAGAACAATGTCAAACCACCCAAACTCATCGATTAACCTCACACCACCAACCTACCATATACACCCAACAACCAAACATCCAACCTCGCAACCCATTCGTGCCACACACTCAACCTCAAAACCAAGAATCAAACCCTATCCACCAACAACCATACGCAGCCACCACAACAGTCTATAGCCCAAATGATTCAGACAATTCATGTCATCGTAGCCCCCCACCAATTACCATCCAAACATCGCATTGCCACAACTCCCAACCATTGTTTGACTATAGTACACCCCAGAAACCATTGATTCGTTTCCAAACCGATTCAATGTCCTAATTCGGCAAACCATATTGGGAACAAATGATGACACATCTATCAAATACCGTTGAACCTTCCACCGGACCTTCACACCAGCCACCATTGGATCATGTCAGCACTCAAAGACCCCAAACACCTCAGGAAAATCATGGGAGACTTCGAAGACATACTAACGCACCTGGATGTGGAACAGGGGTGCGTTTCAATCGGGCCGATAATTGAATTTCTTGTTAATTCCTTGTAATTTTTGATTTTTATATATATAATTTTTATTTTCAGTATTTTTTTATTTATATTTAAAATTAACATTTAAATTTTAAAAAAATACCGGTGCATGCGCCACATGCATTGACGCATGCACTATATAGTATATGCATGCGTCAATGCATGTGATGCATAGGTTGCCCACCATTGGGAACATGCGCCAAGGTCATTGACGTCTCTCTATAGCTTTATTGGATGCGTCAATTCAACTGATGTATCAGTTCTAAGAGGTGATTATTTTTAATTATTTTTATTGAAAAATAAATTATTTAGAGATTTAAATTAAAATTAATGATTATTTTTTAAAAAATAGAAAAAAGTGAATTAACAATTTTTTTTGAGTCAAAACAATATTTTAAAAATGCATTTATGAAATTAAAAAAAAAAATAGTGTTGTTAGTAGTGGTGGATGTAAGCTCCACGAGTGTTCCAAGAGGGGGAGAAATGAAAAGAACCTAAACAGATACAGCTGGGGTTTATGAATGAAAGAGGCCCTAACAGCCGCCACCGTAACCGTTTCTCGCCACCCTTACAACAACCGTGGTGGCTTTTCATGGCCTCAGCCCTCTTCACACCAAGTCAATGACCCTCTCTTTCATACCTTCAACACCATTCTTCTCAAAAACCTTAACCCGCCTCAAACCATTTCTCTCCCTTTTCTCCACACTCCCCCATAACAACAGCAACATAACTAATTCTCAATACGACACCGCCGGTAACAGCCGTTTACATTCCGCGGTTACCCAGCCCGAGTTACTCCTCCGAGTTCTCAACTCAGTTAAACACCGACCACTCGTCGCGCTTAGGTTCTTCCGTTGGGCGGAGAAGCAGCCTCACTTCAACCGATCTGGATCGGCTTATGTTGAGATTTTAGATATTCTCGCTAGAAATGGGTTTATGAGGAGTGCTTATTGGGTTATGGAGAAGGCGATTGAAGCTAAAATCGACGGTGTTGTTTTGGATGTTTTGGTTGGCGGCGGCGGAAGCGGCGAGGGTACGGGTTCTGAGGTAGTATCTGTTAAGCTTCTCGATTTATTACTTTGGGTTTTTGCGAAAAAATCAGTGTTGGAGAAGTGTTTGTTTATTTTTTATAAAATGATTCACAATGGATTGTTGCCTGATGTTAGGAATTGTAATAGGGTTCTTAAATTGCTTAGAGATAGGAGTATGGTGAATGAGGCTAAGGAAGTTTATAATGTTATGGTTGAGTGTGGAGTTAAGCCTACAATTGTTACTTATAATACTCTGTTGGATTCGTTTTGTAAACAAGGGGAAGTTGAACAAGCGATGGAGTTATTGTTTATGATGAGGAAAATTGGGTGTGATCCGAATGAGGTGAGTTATAATGTTTTGGTGAATGGTTTGTCGAGGAAAGGGGATTTTGACCGGGCGAAGGAGTTGACGAAGGAGATGTTGAAGTTAGGACTTAAGGTTTCGGCTTACACATATAACCCTTTGATTCGTGCGTATTGTAAGGAGGGGATGCTTGAGGAAGCTAGTGATCTCGAGGAGGAGATGTTGGGGAGAGGTGCTTTGCCTACGGTGGCGACGTACAATACAGTCATGTATGGTCTTTGCAGATTGGGAAGAGTGAGTGATGCAAGGCGGTTGTTAGATGTTATGGTAAGTAAGAATTTGATGCCTGACTTAGTTTCGTATAACACTCTAATTTATGGTTATAGCAGGTTGGGAAACTTAGGGGAGGCTTTTCTGTTGTTTGTTGAGTTAAGATACAAAAATCTTGTTCCAAGTGTTGTGACCTATAACACACTTATAGACGGTGTTTGCCGATTGGGGGACTTGGATATTGCCAAGCGGATGAAAGATGATATGATCAGACACGGACCTTTTCCTGATGTCTTCACTTTTACGATTCTTGTTAGGGGATTTTGTAAGATGGGGAACTTGCCAATGGCTAAGGAACTGTTTGATGAAATGCTGTGTAGGGGATTGCAGCCCGATCGTTATGCATACACGACTCGGATAGTTGGTGAACTCAAGCTCGGTGACCCTTCAAAGGCTTTTGGCATGCAGGAAGAAATGCTAGCCAAAGGCTTTCCACCTGATTTAATCACATATAACGTCTTCATTAATGGGCTCTATAAATTGGGAAATTTGGATGAAGCAAATGAACTCGTACAGAAAATGCTCCGCAATGGATTTGTTCCGGATCATGTGACATATACTAGCATCATCCATGCTCATTTGATGGCCGGGCATCTTCGAAAGGCTAGAGTGGTGTTCTATGATATGTTAAAGAAAGGGATATATCCTTCTGTTGTGACTTACACAGTTTTGATTCATTCATATGCTGTTAGGGGAAGGCTGGATCTTGCTATTATGTACTTCTTTGAGATGCAAGACAAGGGTGTTAATCCAAATGTGATCACATACAATGCTTTAATCAATGGACTTTGCAAAGAGAGAAAAATGGATCATGCATACAATTTTTTTGCCGAAATGGAATCAAAGGGTGTTTCTGCAAATAAGTATACATACACTATTTTGATAAATGAGAACTGCAACTTAGGCCATTGGCAGGAAGCTTTGAGACTGTACAAAGATATGCTAGATAAGGAAATTGAGCCCGATTCTTGCACACACAGTGCACTATTGAAGCATCTAAGCAAAGACTATAAATTGCATGCAGTTCAGCATCTTGAGAATGTAATTAGAGGGGGTGAATAAGCTTATGATGTAAAGATGAAGAAATGATTATTTGTTGTTTCCATTTTGGCATTCCCACATGGCAAATGAGTTAACACGATCCCTTCATTTGGATGGGTTTTGCCTCATAAAGGTTTAATTAAGCTTGTCATGATGTGACCGTCAGATCGTGTACATTTTTTTCTAAATCGGTAAGAATTCCTTATTTTCTAACATGCATGCATGATGATACCTCTGTGTTACTAACTAGTATGTTCCAGCCCTTTACACATATCCTAATTTGTTTCAGGATAAAGATGCCAATGGGTTGTTTCCAATAATTAAGATGGGCAAATTCCAACTATTTTTGAGGCTTTTCACATGAAAAATTCTGTGACCTGGTTATACCTGGAAGAGTGTAGACTTCATTAATTGATTTTCAAAGATATGGCACTTACACGTCAAAGGCAAGTGGTATACAGATGAAGCATAATTCTCTATCAAGATATTTCAAAGAACTCTATCACATAATCATACTCCATTTTTTATTCATTTTTCTTAGTCTTTTTAGTGGAGAGGAATTTTTTTGACAGTGGTGCTTATTCTTTGCATCATAATTGTGATTATTATTGTTAAGTCTAGTGGTACACATTTTTACACCACAACTTGTATACGGAATCGAAAATAAAAAGGTTTGATCTCTTCTGTACAACAGTACAAGGTGATCATTGAATGCAGAAAAACTTTCTCAGTATTGTATCCTGTTATTTACTTGCATTTTTTGTTAGTTAACATATTTTCACCAGTTACATGCTGCTACCCATACATTATCTGTATCTTAGGCCCCATTTGATTAGTGTTTTAAAATTTAGAAAAGAAAAAACACTTGTTTGATTTTTTGTAGAATCTTTTTCATGTTTTTGAATTTGTTTTCTGATCTGTTGATCCTGATTGATTAGCGTTTGAAATATTTAGTGTTTTCTTTAATTTGATCATAAATTATAAATGGCAATCTTGTAAGCATATGATGACAAAAGATATTGGGTTTGAAGAAACAGTGCTGAAGAGCAATTCGTTGATAGCAAGTATTTGTCTATCACCTAGGTTTATCCATTCTGTTTTCATTATCTAGCATCACTATTTCTCCTTTGATCATTCAGCTCTCTATTAGATTGGGCATAGTGCATGGTGGAAAGATAACAAATCAAGAGTCAGAAGAAAGAATAAAAAGAAACAAAAGGGTGTGTGTTTTCCAGTTTCATTTTCTGGACTCTGTTTTGTAGGGTGTCTAATTTGTGGTTGATGGCAACAAGTAATGCATGGTTGGCTTAAAATGCTTTTGGATCTTGTTATGAATTGGCCTAATTCTTTGGGATTTTATGTTTTCCTGCTTAAGTTGATGCGATGTGCTTGAAAATTTTACTTTACTCATGAGTGAGAATGCTATGCAATGTTTTTGTGGACATGCTAGGTAATACTCTGTATGCATATTGTGTATTCTAGGTTCCTTGATGGAGTGTTGTGTTGATGAGGCTATCAAGAGTCAGCATTTGTTTTCTTTTCTTTCTTTTGTCTCAGGAGATCACTTACTATGGGTTCACACAGGTCAAGAATAAATTCATTTGTGTTTGATGTAATAATATAATACAAAACAATAAATAATTTAATGAAAAAAAATAAAATTTAAATCATGTTATACATTTCAAAAAGTTTCTTTTTACACTGTACTTAAGTAGTATTTGCATTAATACAGTCGAAGTCAGGTAACAAATTTTTAAAACCATTTCTTAAAGAAATTCAACAAATCTATATATCTATAATAATCAGATACATTGGCTATTACACTAATAGCCTATTCTAATTTTCCAACACATCCTAATTTTCTTGGTTTTCCTATCTTTTTGCTCTCAATAGTATATTTTTATTATTAAAACTATAACAAACATGGTTTGTGGAGTGATAAGCGCATTTGTTCATATATTTCAAAAAAACATTGATAATTTTTTTTTAATATTTAGATCAATAATTTTTTCATTTTATATGATTAATTAAAATTAGGTAATAAAACAGGAAGGAAATATCAATTTTTTAAAAAAATTGAAATATTGATATTTGAGTTGTTTATAGGGTGAAATGATGAATTTATCCGATGTTCTAAAAATATAATTAATATATGATAAACTATATTATTTTTGTTATAAATATTATAAAAATATTATTTGAATTAATAGTAAATAATTTCTTATATATTAATATTATAACAAAATATTAGGGTTTATTTTTCTGTATATAGTAATTTTTGCTTTTGACATCATTTATAAAAATATTTAGATTAACTATAAATCTTTTTTAGTTTATAAAAATAATACTGTGTATAAAAGTATTTGGATGAACAATATTTTTTTTACATATATAAAAAATATAATTGTTTTCACACTATTTATAAAAATATTTTGATCAATAATATTTTTTTCGTTTATAAAAATAAGTTTTTTTTTTTCATTTTTAGTAGTTGAGAATTAATAAAAAATATATATATTTTGAATATCATCGTTTATTTTTCTCGTGTTTGAATCACTAATATATATATTTTTCTGTATTTACATCAATAACATATATTTAATGAATCATTAATTTAGTGTAAAATTATGAGTAAAAATATATTTGGATCTATTATACCTTCTTTCTTGCATGAAAAATCATTTTGGTCTGGTGTCATGTATTTATTTAAATTTAAGTTATTTGTGACATTTATTAGCTTGTCAATGCCAGATAATTTTCCTATACTTAATATATATTAGTAACAAATATCTTTTTAGTCCTGAGTCATGTATCAATAAAAAATTATTGTAATAAATATTTATGCATTATTTTTTATTTATTTATATGGGATATACACAAATTATTAAATATAATATAATTTTACATTTAAATACCAACATAAATATCATTAACTAACAAATTTTTAACCAAACACTTATTTTTTGAAACTTGTAGTGTATATAGAATTTATAATTATGATATTACCTTACTTTTAAAATTTAATATTATTGGTTATATTTTGTTATATATTTATTGTAATTTATATATTATATTTTTTAACAACTTAACATAATAATATCAATTTGAAAATTTAAATTAAAAAATTTGAAACTAAAAAAAAAATGAAATCTTAGATAACAATTAATAACTAAATATATAACTATAGACAAAAATAAAAAATAAAAAGTTATTATTTAAAAACGTTAAAGATTAAAACAAAATTAAAAATTTAAATAATATCCAAAATTTAAATTGTGACTTATTAATTAAAAAAATCTAAAAGTATATAAACCACGAAAATTTGTTATTTTTATTGGTACAATTAAAAATTCATGTGATCTAATTAATTTCGTGTCGTTTGTATTTTGTGAAAAACTCAACAAAAATCTTTTCTTTTGCTTACAAATATTGAATTAATTACTATTAGTATCAAAGAGTATTAAAACTTGTTTATAAAAATGCAGTCATCAAGAAAAAATCAATATAAATATATTTTTTTATTATAAATATTGATGTTAATGATTATTAGTATTAAAGAATATTAAAATTTGATTTTGGTTGCCTAAAAATTAGGTGATGTTAGAACTTTGAACCACAAGATCAATGAATAATGGTGGAGAAATTTGGAATGTGGAGAGTGATAGAGAAAAATTGTGAGAAAGAGTGGGAGAGAGAGAGAAAGAGAAATAATTGAGGGTGAGAATCAATGTTTTAAAAATCGGATAGGTCATCAAACCGGTGAGGATATTTAGTCATTGGTTTATTGATCGAACCACTGAGTCACTGCTCGAACCGCATGAGTAATTCAGATAAAATCGGAAAACTCGATTGAGTAAACTTGTCATTATAACAGAATTATATAGGTATTAAACCGATCAAACCTGATGACTCGATCTCTAAAATAAATCTTAATTTTTAAAATTCAAAAGTTCATAATTTAAATTCAAATCTTAAACATAGTATCTTCAACCGGTCTGATCCGCTGATCCGATCTGATTTTTAAAATACTGGTGAAAATGATAATTTAGTTAACCTTCGATGATAATGCATCTAACACATTTATTCAAATGTTACATGCTGATTAGGATAAAAAACAAACAATTACATAATAGAGAAATAGCAAAACTCGGACCTATAGTCGGTTACACTATTTGATTAACCAGTTACACCCTTGTGTTAACCGGTTACAACACTTGAGTAACTCGCAATACTTTTAACACACCACCTTAATTCAAGTGCTCAAAGTCTTCCATGCTCATGTTCATCTTCGACCTCTTGAGCACATCATTTGTGACTCCCTTAGTCAACAAATCAGTCATTTGTCTTCACTTCTATAATATTCCAATCGTAACTTCCATTCACTAACAAACTCCTTTAAGTAGTGAAACCTCATCTCAAAATGTTTGCTTCTCCCATGTGCAATTGAGTTTTTAGCAAGATTAATAGGGAAAACATTGTCAACCAGAGGTGTAACAACCTCACCCTAACTGCTGCCCAGCTCTTGTAATAAATTTATAAGCCACACAACTTGGCACACATAACGAAGCGGCAATGTACTTGGTCTCACAAGATGAGAGTGCAACTACCAGTTCCTTCTTCGAACACCATGTTGTTGGTGTTCCACTGAATATAAAGATGTACCAAGTTGTAAACTTTCTATCATCTTTATCTCCGCACCAATTAGAATCGATAAAACCAAGCAAATTGTATTTTCTGCCCATATTCGATGCGGTAAAGAGAATTTCACTGCCAACATAACCTTTGACATATCTTAGGATCCTCTTGACTGCTTCTAAGTGAGACATCTTCGGTCTCCCCATGAATCTACTCACAATACCGACATTAAACGCCATGTCTGGTAGAGTATTGCACAAATAGCGTAAGGATCCAATAAACCTCCTATATTGAGTTGGATCAACATCTTGCTCATCCTTATTATTTGACAACTGTAACTTTGGTTCAACTTGAGCAATGGCGGCATCACAATGCTCCATTTCAAATTTCTTCAATATCTTAAGAGCATATCTTCTTTGGTGTATGAGCAGTCTCTTTTTTGACTTATGGAACTTAATACCGAGGAAGTATGTCATGAGGCCAAGGTCGTTCATCTAAAACTCTTTCATAAGTTCAGTCTTGAACTTAGAAATGCATTTTTTGTTGTTGTCAGTTATCAACAAGTCGTCTACATATAGACAAAGGATAATCACTCATTTACTTATATTCGTCTTCAAATACACTTCATGCTCGGATACACATTTCTTGAAGTCAACCTCCTTTAGAAAACCATATATATTTGTGTTCTAAGTTCTTGGAGTTTGCTTCAAACCATATAACATTTTCTTCAAATTGTAAACTTCAACTCTTGGTTTCTCACAACAAAACCAGGGGGTTGTCATACATATACCTCTTCTTCAAGCGGTACATTCAAAAACGTAGATTTGACGTTCATTTGGTAGATGGACCAATTGTGGTTATTAACAATACCAATGACAAGCCTAATGGTTTCAATCCCATCAACATGTGTAAATACCTCTTCAAAGTTTATGCCTTCTCTTTGAAAAAAACCCTTAGTAACCAATTGAGTCTTATGCTTTATTATTTCACCCTTGAGATTTGCCTTCACTTTGAACATTCATTTCACACCAGTTGGATTCTTTCTATCTAGTAGATCAACCAACTTATAATTATTATTCTTCTCTATTGATTTCAGTTCCTCTTTCATAGCACAAATCTATTTTGGATCACTTAAAGCATCTTCCATTTTAACGGGTTTAGATTCGGCCATAAGTGCAAAATGGACAAAATCACCATCATCATTGAATTCGTTGTCTCAGAACAACTCACAATCTTGGAGTCTTTGAGACAAACCTATTTTCCTTGTTTATCTTCTTACATTTTCTTCATTTTGGGCTTCAGCAAAGGGAGTTTCTTCTCTTTCAGTTTCGGCAAAATCTGAATTTTCAAAGCTATAGTCGGTTACAGCTTTTACGTAATCGGTTACAGGCTATTGAAGCTCCTTGATTTCGTCGGCAATGACGTCTCTCATGATCACAACCCTTCTCTTTGCTGCATCAAACAACTTGTAACCACCGGTAGAGTGAAACCCTACAAGTATTGTCATTTCTCCCTTATCATCCAACTTCTTTCTAAGTTGTCCCAGAACATGTCGATATGCTACGGAATCAAAAAATCTCAAACTAAGATAATTTAGGATGAGAATGATAATTATATTAACTTTGAATGAGAATGTACTCAACACATTTATATAAGTGTTACAAACTGGTTAGGATCCAAAACAAATAATTATATAACAGAAAAATAGCAAAACTCTGGCCTGTAACAATTTGGTTAACCGGTTACAGCTGCCCTGAAAATTAATTTGCTTTCGGTAGTAATATTTATGACTCTTAATATAACAATTTTGTATAGTTTTAAAGAACAATACATGAATAAATATTAAGTTACATTAACTAAAAAATTATATGAATGTTTATGATAATTGATCTAATTGATTGTAACTAAGTCCTACATAACTACTAGGCTTATGTCTCATTAGATATTCTTTTAATGAATTCTTAACCTAATAATAACAAATCTTATATGATAGATATTTCTCACATATTTTATTGTTATTTTAAAATCCCTTTATTTGCAACTTAACATCCTCTTTATTCCTCTTCTCCCATTTTTCTTTCCTTTCTTCTACTTTCTGTTCTTCTCAGTTCTCTCTGAAACCCCTCTTCTCTCATTATTTTCTTTTTTACTTCTCTATTCGTTTTCAATCTTCTTCCTCACAAGTTTCATAACATTTGTTTTGCAAACACGAACAAATGAATTTTTCTTCGTTTCTCTTCCACTTTCTTTTTCTTTTAAGTTTCAACCTCCACTTTTTATAGAGGAGGGTAAACATAAAAAAAATCTTGGCATATGAATTAAGTCAGAGAAAGAAATGTGTTCATGCCCTTTTTTATACTTATTCTGGTAACACTTTGTCGCAACTTCCTCGTGACCTCTAATCGCACCTACCCACCTGTTGTCCATGTAGTATTTCATTGTCAAATGTAAGGTAGAAAAGACAACTCCAAAAGTGTCGAGTGTAGGCCTACTAAGGATAATATTATAGAAGGAATGGGAATTCACCACTAAGTATCCTACTCATATGGTATTGGCCTTCCTCCCCCCCCCCCCCCTTAGAATGCCATCAACATTGAGACATACCCTTAGAACTGTACATGTTCTCCTAAAAAACTACTAGAGACCCCCCTTAAAGGTTATAGATATTCGAGATTTATCTTTAAACTTTTGAATGCATCCCAGTAAAAGACATAAGTCGAGTTGTCAGGATCCACCTGGGGTTAATGGCGACTATGTGCTCTTGTGGACCTCCCTTGTCGTTGAATGACACCATAGATGTTGGTTTGAAATTTTCGGGGACCAGAGTATCCCAAACCTCATGTGTAATTGGTTGAGGAATTGTGGGCTCCTTTTCCTCAACCACATATGAATCCACATGTTGCTTTTGTTGTAAATTATGAATGTTATCTATGGAGTCATGTCTTGTAGGTTATTCAAATAAGTGATCAAAGCTAAAGATGAATATCATGTTCTGTTGTTGATGATGTACTTTTGATGATGACAACTTAGTTTCACTAATGAAAGCTTCTGAAAATCAAAGCATTATGTCAAGCGGTCAAAGATGCAGAAGACAGTTTGTTCAAAGCTTTTCATCTGAATTAAGCAAATGAACTGGGGTTGTTTAACGATTTCTATCCTATAATGATGGCATTCAACCTCTAGGTATCTCAAGCCACATCTTCAAGAAGATTCAAGCAAATGCTTATATGATTGACTTATTTGGAAAAGTCTTGAAGTTTCAAAGTATGAAAGAGAGGAAGTATGAGAGCTCGCCCAATCGCGTTTGAGTGATTAATGTGTTGTAAAAATATAAGAGATTTTTTGTAAAGTAATATGTCTAGATTGTTAAGAATGTATCAAGTGTGAGTAGTGTGAATAATAGTCCCACATTAGTTGGAAATATGGAGACTTGAGCATTTATAAGTGAGAGAATCCACCCACTTATAACCTTAAGGTTTTAGGTGAATATGTGGTGTGTCTCACACAAATATGTTGCTCTAAAAAGAAGAACTCCCACAATGTTCAATGCTCCATAGTGAAAAACTCCTCCAACAAATGGTATCAGAGCATTTGGTTCGATAAAGGGACCAACTTACTGAAGGAGAATTGCGGTCCAAAACGCACAGGAAATTAAAATTTTCTCCTTTAGAGATCCTTACGAATGGTCATGATCAGTGATAGAATATTTACCTCTTGTGAAGATTGAAACCTTTGGTGCAGATCTCTTGTGACGATCAAAACCTTTGATGCAGATCCACGAAGCGATCAGGAACGTTGAACGACGACAACGTCTCTACTCAGTCCACACGAACGGATTCCTTCAATCTCAGCGCTAGCTGGTACGAATGAAGGTTTTGAGTGAGTGAGTGAGAGAGAGAGAGAGAGAGAGAGAGAGAGAGAGAGAGAGAGAGAGAGAGAAACGAAATTGCAACTGCACAAATGCTTATGCACAAGGGTTATATTTATAGAACCACTTGTGTGGGTTGCAAGCTAAAAAGCCCACTTAAATGTATGTGGCCCATATCTTATGATATGCCAAAATCACTTAAGCGTGTGGTACCTTACCCTATTTCCTATTCTACTTAAGTACGTCGTACCTTACGATGTTCTACAATTCACTTAAGTGATGGGAAATTCCATCTAGGTCACTCATGTCCCTCAGCATGCTTCGTGAAGTACCCATTAACTGTGTTTATGGCCATCCAGTTACGGACAATGTTTGATCAGCAAACATGCATTCAACTCTACATCTAGGGTACATAGTGGTTTCAGGTCAAAGGGTGATATACACCATTATCACCATGAGAATAACTTATGACACTTAGCATAACATTCTATATAGTATTCTCATAGCAGGTCAGTCCAGTATTAATATTACTCTCAATATTCATACTTATGTTTAAGACTTGATAACTCTTTATCCATGATCCATGAGATATGATCATCAGTCTATATACATAATAGTCTTAATGCTTTAATGTTATCCCACTTCACAATAAAGCTCGACTACGGATACTTTAAGAATAATGTCCTTATGTTTAATGTGATCTCATGATCAAGTCACACTTGATACATTAAACGGACTAGCTATTCTAGGGACTTTATTAAACAAACGTAATAAAGAAAAAACCTTTTATTATTAATAAATAATTCGATACAAGTACCAAAAGTATTGGCCTCTAGGGCTTACACCAACACTTACTTGTATCGAAAGTCAAGGCACCAGTGTGGTGAATAAGAAACGTTTGTGGAAGTAAGAAGAGTTTTCACTTGAGGGGGAGCATTGTGAACTCACATTTGAGGGGGAGTGTTGAGAATGTATCAAGTGTGAGTAGTGTGGATAATAGTCCCACATTGGTTAGAGATATGAAGACTTTAGCATTTATAAGTGAGAGAATCCACCCACCTATCACCTTAAGGTTTTAGGTGAATATTGGTGTGTCTCTCACAAAGGTGTTGCTCTAAAAGGAATAACTTTCACAATGTTCAATGCTCCATAATTTTAAAGCCTATACTTTTTCAAGTAAACAACCTAAAATTGTTTTGAAACCATGTCAGATGAATCAAGAACTCTTAGAATAGTTTTGGATAAGTTTTTAAATCGTATAATCGATTGACACATATACCCAGTCGGTTAGGATAATGCAAACATTGTCCATAAACGATTGTGACAATATATTAATTAATAACAGCATTTGTGTATCCATATTTTCCAAATTATGTAATTGCAAACGAATATCAGAAGCTCCCAGTCGATTGACCTTATGTCCCAATCGATTGACTCATTAGTTTGCCCCATGGATTTTTTACTTTTTTTGCCAACCTCTAGCATATAAACAAGGTCGGTCCTAATTTTTTAGAGACCCGTGACAAATAATAAAAATAAATCCCTAATAAAAAATACAATTTTTAAAAAGAGAGTAATTTTGTATTCGTCAATTAAAATATGTTATTTAACGCACTTCTCTACCAAATCCATGTATTCGTCAGTGTCGACATTAACTATAAGTGTTTCCTCCTCCAATGTGAAAACCTTATTTTCATAAGTCTAAATAAATAATATAAACAATATTAGGATCAACCTTAATATAGTTAATCATAATTGAAAATTATCAAATTAAGATTATAATCTAACTATGATAGAAGTCTTAGACAAGAGAATATCCCTATATAAGCAAAAACCTTGCAATGACCACACCTAAATACAATAATGATTTTGTCAAGAAAATAAGATTCAGAAAAATTGAAAATAAAAAAGATCACCATATCATAAAGTTACACAAGACCGTGTTAATCTATACATACCATGGTGCATAGAACTCCATTGAAACATCTTTTGTTTCATCTAAGACAACATTATCAAAGTTATCAGGGGAGAAAACTATCACAAATGGAAGATAAGATATCTTCATGTTGATACCTACATTAACAATATATTTTATACTAATGATAACATATCAAAATGAAGTTTAATAATATGAAAAATATTAAATCTTTAATTTAATTTTACCTTTTATATTTTTTATTCATCTTTAAATATTTTAAATCACTAATATTTATCATAATAATAAAAAAAAGTATGCAACACTAATTAAAAAAATATAACAAGGAGAATTGAACCTTTATCATTATATTTAAAAATTAATCTCCTATCACTTGACCAATGACAAATTTATTTTTATTTTTCATTTATAATTTATTTAATATAATATTAAATATATATTTTGTTTTTTTAAAACAAAATGAGGCCCTAGGCTAAGGATTATCTTGTCCTTGCCCGGGGTCGGTCCTGCATATAAATAAAGGTCTCTCCCATCATATTTCATAATCCAGAAACGCGAGAGCTCTCTCGTCGGCCCTACATATAAATAAAGATCTCTCCCATCATATTTCATAATCCAGAAACGTGAGCTCTCTCTCTCTCTATATATATATATATATATATATTCTTTTTTTCTTTTTTTTTCTTTTTACTTACCCATTATCTCTGTAATCCAAAAATCGGACATGATCATTTTGAAAAGAATTAAATTAAAAAGTAGGTTTTAAACTATTAATTATAACTGATTTTAAGTAAATATAGTATTCAAATCATATTTTAAATTTGGAACAAAAATAAAATAAATAACTATTTATTAAATTGTTGTAGTATCAAATTTAATTTACAAATATGTTAACTCATTCTTCTTCGAAAAGAAGCAATAAAGCAACGAAAATAATAATTATCTATAATAATATATAAAGTAAAAACTTGATTTTAGTGTAGTCTATTTTTTTAATCAATTTTACTCTTAGATAACTTACCTAATAATTTATAATAACTTTCATTATTATTATCTTAATTTCATATTATTAATTTCTTATATAATTTTTGATTAAAATCAACATTAAATAATATCGTATATATTTTCACGTATATTTATTAAAAAAAACGGACAAACGACATGCTAAGATTACATAAAAGAAACTATAGACATTAATTTGATCAACAATTTTTTTTATAAATAAAGCTTACTTACTACAACAACAACCAACAACAAAAATTGAGTCGGGTTCATCATGCACATAACACAAGAGCCTGATTCTTCTTATCCAACATCAAATGAGTTATTTCTTCTTTATTCATCCATATCCCCATAAATTCTTTGTAAAACCAGCATAATGAAAATATATCAATTATTTTGGGTGATTTGATATTTGTTTTCAAATATATCATTCAAAGATTATTTTCTGAAAAAATATATTTCAAACTTTTAAATGTTATCAGAATAAGTCTCAATTATTTCCTAGAATTTTGCACAGATTCAAAATAAAAATGATTAACAATTTAAAATATCACAATATTTTTCCATTATTTATTTATTCATATTGATATCTTTCCATTATTATAGCATATCAATTAATCAATTAACATTTATATTATTGATGATACATAATTAACATAAATGTTAAATTAATATATTTAATTAATTATTTTTTCTGTAAAATAAATTAATCAATTAAATTTATTAGTAATTTAACATTCATGTTATTTATGTATCATTAATAATATAAATATTAATTGAATTAACTATTTAATAACATTAAGAAGAGGAGAAATTAAATAAAAAGAATTAAAAAGAGGAGAAATACATGCAGCTTGACCTAAATTATAGCTGTAGCGGTTTCAGATTTTCTAGTCAGATTATCAAAAACATTGTAGTGTTTAAAAATATTGAATTTTTAATTGATACAGAGTAAACTTCTACTATTGTTTCAGTTTCATAGATTATTGAAATTAGGCTTTATCAATGGTAGATTATTCTGATCAACCTCCATCTGATCAGTGTATTTCTAATCAAGATTTAACACGTTATGGACATTTTCTCGATCAACTTCACACCCAAATTAATGAGGTTTTTTTTTTCTTTTCATAATTCTGTTTTTTTATGATCATTCTTTTTATGATCACATTAGGATGATATTGCACAATTCTGTGATGAAATTCTTGATTCTAAAGGCTTTAAAGGTTTATGACCGGTTGAATTTTGAAATAGAGATAAAACCTAGATTAAATTGGAATAAACCCTAGATAGTTATAGGAATTTCTTGATTCTAAATGCTTTAAAGGTTTATCACCGATTGAAAATTGAATATTGAATTTTGAGAGTTATTTGTATCGTTTGCTGAGTGCAGCTTGAGAATCAAGTAACAGAGGTTGAACAGTTTTACCAATCTACTGATGTTCAAAACAATGATTGCAAAACCAAAGGCCGAGAGAAGCCTCCTGCTGGATCTAAGAAGCCGCCGCAGCGTGTTTTGGAAGAAATGCAAGACGAGATCATGCGTAATTTTTCCAAAATGTTAAACGATGTAAGTGATGTTAAATATCAACTATCAGTGCTTTAGCATAGTGGATTCATGCAGGATTCTTGCACGATACACTATTTAGTACTGCAAATTATTGGCAAATATAGCTATAGCGGCAGTATAGCATTGCCTACAATGTTGGTTTCATTGAAAATAACAAAGCAGTGATAGAGTTTCATGCAATAGCTTAATAATGATTCATTTTCTTTTTCTCAGATAACTCATCACAAATGGGCATGGCCCTTTTTGGAACCTGTAGATGTTAAAGGTCTTGGGCTGTATGATTATTATGAGGTATTGTTTCTTCATTTTTAAGCTTTTCTAGTGACTTGTACTATAACTATCTTAATTGCATAAATGACATTTGTAATTTTATACACTTTTTGAAAATTGATTTAGATATTTGCTTGGTTGGTGTTTCGAGCTCTTTAGCACCGACATATCTGAAAAAATGTGTTTCCATGTCCGAGTCCATGTCCAAAACTGACATTTGAGATTACTTTAAATTTATTTATTTATTCAAATTATTATTAGTGTCAATGTGTCGGTGTGAGCTTGTTATTTATCTATTTTATGAGAGCTCTCTGCTAACTCATCTTTCAAAACAATGTTTGTTTTTCTTTCCCTAGATCATTGAAAAGCCTATGGATTTTAGCACAATAGAAAAAAAAATGAAGGTTAAAGATGGCTCTGGTTATAAAAATGTGAAGGAGATATATGCTGATGTAAGGCTGATTTTTAATAATGCAATGAAGTACAATGAAGAAAAGCATACTATCCATGAGATGGCCAAGACCTTGCTGTACAAATTTGAGAAGAAATGGTCACATCTATTGCCTAAAGTCACAAAATTGGTAATTTTGTTTTTTCCTGCATAATTTCCTTTTTTAGATCGATGAAATTTGCTTTGTATGTAGCTGCTTTATGTTTCTTTATTTGATTGTTTCAGGAGAATGAACTATCAAAGGAAGCACATGAGAATTTGAACAAAAAGCTTGCTCAAGAAGCCACTTATGCCAACATGACTATGAAATTAAGCGAGGAGGTTGGTTCATTATTTTTTTACAGAGTTGTGTTTAAACTTTAAAATCAACTGATGTATGTTACTTAGAAGAAGTGTTTCAGATGGCTAATTTGCACCTTTAATTTTTGTTGTTCCAGTTGTCTAAGGCTGATAAAGCTTTGACGAATCTCAAATCGATAATGATTGCAAAGTGCAGGTTTGTGAAAGAGTACACAATATTCTTTTTGTGGTCTAAGTTGAATTTCGGTAAAATAGTGCTACATATCATTGGTTAGTTTAGTGTGTAGTCTCAAAATTATTCTTTTCTAGAACTCCCTTATGATAGGAGTTTAATGAATTTAGATTTCTTTCGTTCACACAATCACAATTCACAACGTTGTCGCTGATCTGAATTGTCTAGTCAAGATTAGACGATCCCCATTTCGACTTTCTATTATAATCCTAAATCCTAATTTACGAAATTGAACCAATGATTGATCTGATGGTCCGATTTGTATAAATGCACCAGATGTATGATTCTCTTACTGCAACAAATCTTGATTACAGTTTTATAGTAACTAGTTGCCATTTAGTTTGCTCCTTTAAACACCTAACTGAGATTTCGTTATTGATTTTCTTTTGGTCATGTTGTGGAATTATGTTGCTTCTTATTATGCATTGTTTGGTTGTTGACAATACTTTAGGAAACTGTCATCTCTGGAGAAACCGTTACTTGCGGCGGATATCACTAAATTGTCTCCTGATAACCTCCACAAGGCGTTAGAGATAGTTAATGAGAATAATCCAAATTTCCAACTCAATATTGAAGAAGTGACCCTTGATCTTGACTCTCAGGTTTGTCATGTTAATTTCTTTTGATTTTGGTTTAGCAATTGTTATTTAGCTACTCACTAATTTTGGTATCATTATAATATATAGAGCAACTACACATTGTGGAGACTGTATATGTTTGTAAAAAATGCACTAGAACTTCAAGATGCATCAAGCGGGATTACTCATGTAGACAACATTGAGGAAAATGAAGTGATTACTCGTGAGGAAGAGAAAACCGATGTCAAAAGGAGGAGAATGATGTGATTCTCTTGCCAATGACATGTAATAAGGACCCGGAAAAGTTATCCGTATTACATTGTTAACTTAAACGTTGTAGAGTATTTGCAAACATCAATGTATGATGCTTTTCAAGTTGAGTAGACAAATTCAAATCCTCAACACTATTATGGTGTTGTGATTTCATGGCTTATATAACTTGTCTCATAAAATATTTGTGAGTAGCTCATATTTATTTGATCGGCTGATAACAATTTTTGTGCAAGAATGATAAATACTCAATGAGGTTGACTAATGAGGTTGACTAATTGAGGAGGTATAAGGTTTCTATCTTTAGTAATACTAACAAGTACCTTAAGAGTACATGTAAGCAATTGCTGATATATAATGATAGTGTTAAAGCAATGAGATTGGGTTTAGCCGTAGGTAGATTTCGACAACATGCCAAATCTCTAATATGATTATTTAGCAACAAAAACAGATGGAGTTTCTTTCTAATGTTTAGTGTCGAATTTAAAAAATTTAGTGTGTGAATTGAGGTTTGTATAAAAGGGTGAGATTATTAAAGAATAGGCTCTTAAACTATTTGAAAATATTTAAATATATTCTATATTAAAAAAAAGTATATCTTTATCCCACTAGTATTGACATGACTCAGGTTGGAGTTGGAGTGGGATTTGGTTCTGGAGGCTAGTATCGACTTGAATTAGGTTGGAGTAGGATTTGGTTTTAGATACGTCAAATTGATTAATGTTACTTAATGACAAGTTGGAGTGGGCATATCGAGATGTGAGACCATCATCCCGATATATATCAATCAAACAATACAATGATGTAAAAATCTCCAAATGGTTAAGTACCTCAACCTCGAAGTTGTTGAAGGGTAGAGTGACCTGTATCAGAGAAAAGACGCATATATATGGAGAGACTAAACACCCCATAATAGTTACATATCAGAATCTTTGATCCAGGGACAATTACCTTTCGGTTCTCACTCAATTCTTCACTATTCTTTGTGATTTTTGGTTGGTTGAAGTCCTACCAATGTAGGCAACAAGATTGAGTTGCTTTGAGGTCAAATCTTTTCAATATTGGTGTGAATAAAAGAAGAGTCATCCAACGTTAACCCCATTCTTTCATTTATTCCATGTTTTGAGAAAGTTTGTTATTTGTGACCAATCTACGGGGTTAGTCTCTTTGAAACAAGGTCGTAAATTCTTTTAATTACGCATAGATTCCTTGGAGAACTTCGAGGAGAGATTATTTTTTGTTGTGCCTCTCAAATATACCATGTATAAATGTTTAGAAAATTTTGTTTTCAAATTATAATTAGGGGGGGGGTGTTTGAATTGTGTGATTCAGAAAGATTTGGTTTTAAAAATGTTTTCAAATTATAATTAGGGGGGTGTTTGAATTGTGTGATTCAGAAAATTTTGGTTTTAAAAATGTTTTCAAATTATAATTAGAGGGGGGGTGTGAATGGTGTGATTCAGAAAATTTTGGTTTTAAAAATATTTTGAAAGCGTTTAAGTATTAAGCAGCGGAAAATAAGTTGCATGAAGTAAAATGTTGAAAGTAAATAGTTTAAGGAAAGAAAGATCACGAGAATTTATAGAGGTTTGGTCAAAACAAAAAGGACATACTCCTCACCCCAAGAACTGATCGTGAGAGAATTCAATAAACTTTGAGAGTTTTTAGTAGGTAAAAATCACAAACCCGCTTATACAAGGAAAATGGTTAACTTCCAACCAAAACAACAAGTCTCTGGAATTTAGTAGTTTTAGTCTTCACTTCCAAAAGGTGGATTGAAGCGGTTAATCCTATTTCCACAAACGATCGATCAAATCAGTTAACCTTATTTTCATAAGAACCTTTGAACAAATAGTCTTCAAACTTCTAAACAAACTTTATAAGCTTTTACCACTGGTTGAGCTCGCGAACCTTAAATATTGGTTTTACAGGACTAACCAATAACTTGGGAGATTTTAATATCGAGTTAATCTCAAACCTTATCTAAGCTTTTTTCATGTGCTAAATTGTAACTTAACCTTGCTTTTATCACGAGTTAATCGGGAATCTATGAGATTTTACCACGGGCTAATCTCGAACCTGACAAGCTTTTAATTACGGGCTAAGCATGAACCTAAACAAGGATTTGGTCACACAATACACAAACCAAAAGTTTTAATGTGTTTTCCTTCTAACCTAAACACATCCTAAATATATAATATTTAACTAAGATATAAATAAAAAATTCCTTGGTGAATTTTAGAATTATACCCTTCCATAATTACTGTTCATCCTCACTCATAAAAGGACTTCCTCAAATAAGCCATTTGGCTAAATATTAGTGAGAGAAAGTAAAGAAAAAGTTTAGAGAGAGGGATAGAGAGTAAGAACCGTCAAAAACCCGTTTCTTGATATTTTGAAATGAGGGAAGAGATCTTTATCTATAGCCTGTGGGTTGGCTAAAAAAGGAAATTGAGTTTAATGTCTTTTAAGAAAATCTAATCGATTATAACTTAATAGTAATCGATTATAATCTCCTATGATAATCGAATACCGACTCAAAAAGGAGAGAAAAGATATCTAGTCGTTGTACATTAATAAAATGTTATCTTAAATCGATTAGAGTTTAATTTTGAACTGATCTAATCGATTAGATAAGTGCTCCAATCGATTAGAAAAGGCAAAACTTTTCCCATAATAATTTGACTGCTCTTAATTCATCTTACACACCTTCAAGACATTTTAGAAAATATTTTTCTTGAGAAAAATCAAATTGAAAATAAGTTTTTTTTTGGGTGTGCCCGCATGTGCGTATCTTAGCAATGTACTTCTATGAGAATGCCCTTTTGCTTTACACAATGTTCACTTAGACTAAGGTGGTGTTTCATTACACTTCAAGACTTTGTCATATGTTTTCTTTTATAGATTGATCCGTTGTCGCACACGGGTCAAAACGAGTAATTAGAAAATTGTAGTTTAGCGGAAGCGACAACTCGAGTATCGTATCGCAAGGATTCTTGTATTATTCTTAACCTAATGAAATCGATTTAAGGGGGGTTTATGTTTAGTATTCGATTTAGAAACAAAGCAAAAAAAAAGTTATTAAAATAAGAGATTATAAAATAAGTCAATCTATTGTTTTCGATTTTCGACTAATCACTGGTTTTTACCTACCAATTCCCTAAGCGGCTTCGACTCTATTCGATTCAAATTTGATTGACAAGCGCAATAGATATATGACAGATTTATATTCCTATATTATGAATTAAGCAAACGGATAAATACAATCGTGAATTAAGCAAACACGATTTACAAACGCAATTTAACGACAAAGCGACGAAAACGGTGATTAATAGTTAGGAATGCAATCATACGAATTTAATCAAAACCATTCGAAAAAATACAGATTAAGTAAATGAAATTTCATAAAATAGAATTCAAAGAGAACAAAATTAAATTGATAGAATAAAAACCTCAAAGCCTTGGAAATTCGGTTACAGCAGATTGACTCTAGGAGATTAGTTCCTCTTCATGATCGCATGAAAGCAAAAAGTTATTATGAATAATGTGTCTTTGCTACAGTACCGTAGTTGCCCTTTTAAACAGAATAAGGGTTTCACTTATAATTCAAACTAGGCCGGAAAACCTAAATTCGGCCCAACAAATGGCCCAAAAGAAAATATTTCCTAAAGTACGAAACTTCAACGAATTATTTGAGACGTATGCACTCCGAATCATATTTTTCCTTCAACAAAAAAGTTGTATCTCTTTCTCTTATATTTCCAACGCATGTCAGAACTTGCAAAACGGTATCCCGAAGCTCAAGTTATGATCCTAACAGTGGACAGATATCAAATAACCGCTAAAACTGAAAATAGCAAACGAAAATAGATTAAAGGCAAACATGAACTTAAATCTAAAAACATAATAAAATAGTAAAATAAGCAAAGTAAACTAGATAAATGCCTAATTACAATTATAGAAGAATGTGCATCAAA
Source organism: Lathyrus oleraceus (assembly GCF_024323335.1). Lineage (NCBI taxonomy): Eukaryota > Viridiplantae > Streptophyta > Magnoliopsida > Fabales > Fabaceae > Lathyrus > Lathyrus oleraceus. The sequence goes on along the minus strand of NC_066584.1, from coordinate 49,524,158 downwards.
ATGCACTGATCAAATTCCCTCACACTTGAACTTTTGTACTCCGAGCAAAATTACAATTTCAAAACAAAAGGAAAGAAAACAGAGCATGCACTTCCAAAAGTTTTTAAGATACAAGGTATAGACATAATTCTAAGTCTAAGCTTCAAGAATATGGTGTTAGTAAGCAACTTTTTGTGATATTCAAAGCAGATAGAAAAACATATTACCAAAAAGTACATCAACAGCAGTAAGATCCTCACAGGATATAATTCACTCAACTCTCAAGTGTTTAGATTAACTGTTTACACTCAAAGCACAATATGAAAATGAGTACTACCATAAGCTTGAAAGGACTCTAACTTCCACAGTTAAAATGCATGCACACAAAGATCAAAAGGACTTTTATTTGGTTGTAACGTGGCCAAGATAAGGGTGAGATAAATTCTAAGGGGTACTAGGCTAAAATTCAAAGAGATAAAAGAGACTTGAAAGAAACTGCGGGAGTTGAATTTACAAAATATTTCATTCACTTGAACAACTCTATAGCAATTGTTTTTTCTTCTCCTTCCTCTTTTTATTCTTTTTTTTAAGGAGTGTGTATTGACATGTATTGAAACATTACAAACACAATTCCTTTTTTTCTTCCTCTTATCCTTCTATTTTTTCATTCCTTTTTTTTTCTTTTCTATTTTTTTTCCTTTTTTTGCCAACTTTCGAAATATTACAAACATAATTGTTCAACCCCACACAACTCCAAACAAGACTCTTTCAACCCTTTGAATAGGGTGATAACATTGTTTTTCACTTCTCGGCTTGTAATGAGTTTTAAATAAAAAAAGGATAATATGCTCAATGGGGTTTCAAACAAGGGATGCAATTATTTTAGGGTTGGCTTTTTGGTTAACTGGCTAAAAAAACAAAAGAAAACAAAATTGCCTTTATCATATCAGTGTGCACAAGTAAACAACAACATCAACAACAGTCAATTCAAGTTCTAGAGACCAACAGACATGAGTGAATCACACAAGAAAGAAAGAGATGGATTTTTGTATGTTATCCATATAAGGCTCAAAGCTCACCAGGGTTAATGATCTACTGCTAAAGATATACAATTTAGAGTTTAGTCATACATATCATACTAAAAAGGCACAACAAAATTTTCACATCACACCACAAGACTTTAGTCAAGAGAACTAAGAAAAATACTCATAATTGTAACTCAAAAACCAAAGAAAAAAAAACATGCAATTTTTTTTAAGAAAGCAAACCAAAACCAAAACAGAGAAAAAACAAAGAAAATAAAACAAATAAATGGTTCCCTCCCCCACACTTAAAACATACATTGTCCTCAATGAAAGAGCATAAATATAAAATAAGAGTGAGAGAAAAGAAAGAACACACCCGAGGAGTCAAGGCGGATAAGTGATTGCATAAGCAGTCTTTCCCAAAGAGAGCTCTTCTACAGTCTCTTCTTCCAAAATCGGGTTCTCATGGAGTAACTTTGAGGAGTGTCCATTGACCTTGAAATTTTGATTAGTGCATTTTGTTAGGAAACTGCGCAAAATTTCCCCATATTATCATATTTGTGGAACAACAAATTAACGCGGAAGCGCACAAACTTAATGAAAATAAAATATATAAATTTATTAACCTCTCCTCACATGAAAATTTCACAACTCAATTACACTAAAAGAATTTATTGAAATTATGTTCTGATGATTACAAATGAAAGATACAAGGCTTTTATAGCCAATAAAACAAGAAAGATGAATGGTTATTATTTAACATCTCCTCAAAGTTCTCATAACCATTATTGTTTCTTTTTACTATTATTTTTCTTGTTTCTCCTTCATACTCTCTTTATCTCTCTTTTATTTTGACCAACAATCTCCCACTTGAAGAGTGATTTTAATCAGTTTTCACACCTTGGTTAAACAACAACGTTTATCAATTTATTATTCTAGCAGGCCAACTGAAGAAAAGCATAACTTCAGTTTATCAATTGTCACCACCTTTGTTAACATGTCAGCTGGATTCTCACTTCCTTGTATCTTGCTCAATGTTAGTACCTCATCCTCAAGAAGAGATCTAATGAAGTGATAACAAAGACCAATGTGTTTTGTTCTTGAATGAAATGCAGAATTCTTTGCTAGATGTATTGCACTTTGACTGTCACTATACAAAACACTCTTCTCCTGCATGAAACCCCACTCTGTTAATAATCCTTGAAGCCATATTAATTCCTTACTAGCTTCTGTGACTGCTACATACTCAACCTCAGTAGTGGATAAAGCAACAATCTTTTGTATTCACAATATCCAACTAACTGCTCCAGTACCAACACTAAATATATAGCCAGTCGTACTTCTTCGTGATCAACTTCACCGGCAAAGTCTGCATCAACGTATCCTTGTACTTTTATTTCTCCTTTGCCAAAGTATAGACATTTCTTTTCAGTGCCTCGTAGATACCGCAAAATCCACTTGACTGCTTCCCAATGAGATTTTCCTGGATTTGTCATAAACTTGCTTACAACTCCCACTGCATGGCCAATGTCTAGCCTAGTACATACCATTGTGTACATCAAACTTCCTATAGCTAAAGCATATGGAATCTTATCCATGAATTCTATTTCTTCCTCCGTCTGAGGAGACTGGTCCTTGGATAAGCGAAAATGACTTGCCAAAGGTGTGCTAACCGGTTTGGCATTGCCCATGTTGAACCTTTGCAAAATACAATTGATGTACTCTGCCTGAGATAACTGCAAAATTCCTCTTTGCTTATCTCTCATGATTTGCATTCCAAGAATCTTCTTTGTTGGACCCAAATCCTTCATGTCAAACTCATTTGATAACTGCATCTTCAAGTTTCTGATTTCATCCATATCTGGACCTGCTACTAACATATCATCGACATAGAGTAGCAAAATGATGTAATTTGACTTATATCTCTTGAAGAAACAACAGTAATCGGCATTGCACTTCTGGAAACCTTCCTTGTGCATAAAGCTTTCAAACTTCATATACCACTGTCTTGGAGCTTGTTTCAGGCCATACAAGCTCTTCTTTAATCTGCACACCATATTTTGTTTCCCTTCCTCTGAGAAACCTTCAGGTTGGTGCATGTAGATCTCCTCATCTAAGTCTTCGTGAAGAAATGCAGTCTTCACGTCCAATTGCTCAAGGTAGAGCTCTTTGCTGGCCACAATACTTAAAACTGACCTGATAGTATTGAGTTTCACAACTGGAGCAAAGATTTCAGTGTAATCAACTCCTTCTTTTTGCTGAAATCCTTTGACAACTAGTCGAGCTTTGTATCGCTTAGAACCATCATGATCCTCTTTTACTCGATACACCCATTTGTTGTGAAGTGTCTTCTTTCCACTATGTAACTCAACTAGTTCCCATGTCTGGTTGGAGATTAAAGACTTCATCTCATCTTTCATTGCAAGCTCCCACTTACTAGCATCTGTGGTCTGACATGCTTCTGCATAGTCTTCAGGCTCACCTCCATCAGTTAGCAACATGTAGTCCATGTATCTCCTATTGGGAACATGAGGTCGAGAAGACCTTCTCAATATAGAAGTTGGAGTACAAGTCTCTGATGCGTCATACTGTTGCTCACTGCTTCATTCAGTTGATTCCTCTAATTGAGGATTTTCTATTATAGGACTTTCTGGGATATCATCAACCTCTACATAAGCTGGGTCATTTAATTTTGATTCATTGGTGCTTGTGTTATGCCTATCTTTGTACATAACTATTTCATTAAAGACCACATCTCTACTGTGGATCATTTTCTTGTTTTCATCATCCCATAGTCGATAGCCAAACTCATCCTCACAATAACCGAGGAAAATGCATTTCTTTGATTTGGGATCAAGCTTATTCCTGCCATGATCACTAATGTACACATATGCTACACATCCGAAAACTCTAAGATGTGAGAGTTTTACCTCTTTTTCGCTCCATACCTCTTCTGGTATTCTATGCTCCAATGGTACCGATGGACCTTGGTTGATTAAATAAGCTGGTGTGTTGACTGCCTCTGCCTAGAACTGCTTCGGTAAGCCTGACTGCACACGTAAGCTTCTGGCTCTTTCAGTCAAAGTTCGATTCATACGCTCAGCTTCACCATTCTGTTGAGGTGTACCTGGCACGGTCCTCTCCATTCTGATTATGTGCTCATAACATAGATTCTTGAACTTGGTGTCTATATATTCACCACCATTGTCAGTTCAGAGCTTTTTGATCTTCAATCCGGTCTCGTTTTCTAACATCGCTTTCCACACCTTGAAAGCCCCAAATGCGTCAGACTTATATTTCAGAAAGTATACCCATACCTTTCTGGAATGGTCATCAATAAAAGTCACAAAGTATTTCTTCCCACCAATAGATGAGACGGTAGTTAGACCCCAAACATCAGAGTGAATAAGCTCAAGCCTTTCCTTCTTTTGGGTTCTCCCATTTGTTTGAAAGTTGACTCGCTTTTGTTTTCCAAGTATACAGTCTTCACACATGTCAATTTCTATTGACCTAAGACCTTGTAATTTTTCGTTTGAGTGCATGATCTTCATCCCTTTCTCACTCATATGGCCTAATCTTTGGTGCCATAGATTGGGACTTTCATTTTTCGCAACGGCAATCAAGTGACAAGTTCCCGTTGTCTTGTAAAGAGTACCACTCATTTTACCGCGAGCAAATGTCATTGCACCCTTTGAAATCTTCCATTGATCACCATGAAAGACTGTTGTATAGCCTTCACTAGCCAACTGGCCTACTGAGATTAAGTTCTTTGTCAGGTCAGGAATATGTCTTACATTTTTCAATTCCCATTCAGACCCACCTAACTTAATCTTCACTACACCTTTACCTGCAATCTCACGTGATTGCTCATTACCGAGGTAAACTTTACAGAGGTTTCCAGAGACATAATTATTAAAGAATCCTTTCTGGGAAGTGGCATGGAAGGATGCTCCAGAGTCTAACACCCAAGACTCTTCCTTATTCTCCAAAGAGCATATCAACGCGTCTTCTCCTCTTGAAGTGGAAGCAACATTTGCTTCATCCTTTACCTCTTGATTCTTTGGTGGGAATCTACATTGATTTTTGTAATTCCCTTTCTTTCCACAATTCCAACATTCGATAGTCTTCGAATTATTGAAACTACGATGATTTTTGGATTTGGATCGTTGGTCCTTTGATTTACCACGTCCATATCCCCTGGTTGAATTTCTTCCTCTTTCCTCTGTATGTAATACTGAAGAGGATGATAATTCACCCAACTCTCTTCGCCTGATCTCTTCACTAAGAACCAGATCACGAACATCATCAAATTTCATCTTTGTACTTCCTGACGAGCTACTCACTGTCGTGACAGTAGCACTCCAACTATCTGGTAAGGAAGACAAAAGTATCAATGCTCGTACTTCATCGTCAAACTCAATTCCAACTGAACTCAATTGGGTTGTTACAATATTGAGTTCATTGATATGTTGTGCAATTGATGTGTCTTCTGTCATCCTAAGTATAAATAACCGTCTCATCAAATGAACTTTATTTGATGCTGAAGGCTTTTCATACATGCTTGAAAGAGCCTTCAAAAGACCAGCGGTTGTCTTCTCCTTCGCAATGTTAAAAGCAACATTTCAAGATAACGACAATCAGATAACGCTAAGTGCTTGCCTATCGAGAAGGTTCCACTTATCTTCCTTCATCGAATCTGGCTTCGTTTCCATGAGAGGTTGATGTAGATAATCTTCAATCTGCATCTTCCAAAAGCTAAACTCCACACCATCGAACTTTTCAATTTTCATTTTTCCTTCGTCTGCAGCCATCACTCCCACTTAAATCTGATTTTCTCAGGATCGTCTCTAAAAATTTCTTTACTAAAAAAAATTAGAAATCAACCAACCAAGCTCTGATACCAGTTGTTAGGAAACTACACAAAATTTCCCCATATTATCAGATTTGTGGAAGAACAAATTAACGCGGAAGCACACAAACTTAATGAAAATAAAATATATAAATTCATTAACCTCTCCTCACATGAAAATTTCACAACTCAATTACACTAAAAGAATTTATTGAAATTATGTTCTGATGATTACAAATGAAAGATACAAGGCTTTTATAGCCAATAAAACAAGAAAGATGAATGGTTATTATTTAACATCTCCTCAAAGTTCTCATAACCATTATTGTTTCTTTTTACTATTATTTTACTTATTTCTCCTTCATACTCTCTTTATCTCTCTTTTATTTTGACCAACACATTTGTCTTGTATTCCAGGATCAAATAAGTATCTTCGATAAGTAAAAATATTGAATGGACACGTGAAAGTGATCTCCTTTTTTACAACATCAAGAATTAAGGGATTATGGGGCTTCCTCACTATTATTGTTTCATCTTTAAGTGATATCCTATGCATACATATGGATAAGCTAATACCACGAGTATCAACCAAGGTACATCCAATTCCCTTCTTATATTTCTGCTTAAGTTGAAGCTTTGATGAATAATATGAATCCTCGGGAAGTGGTTTAGGCTCTAAAGAATGTGGTTGTTCAATGCATGGTATGTTTGGGGAAGCCGGAATGTCAAGAGCTTCATCCACATAAACAACTTCGTTTATACTATCACCCTGCAAGGCAGCATCAATCTCAGCACAAACAACACAAAGGTTAGTGTCAGTACAATCATCACATGAATAAACATCATCAAACCTAGATAGAGATGGAAAATAAAGTGAAAACAATTCAGAAAAAGTGTCATCAACCAACTCAGAGATCAATTCAATATGAAAAATAGAATGCTCCTCCAAGGGATGTTTCATGGCATCGAAAATGTTAAATTTTGCGACAATGACACCAAATTCCATGGACATGGTTCCATCGTCGACATCAATTTTTGTTTTCACCATTTTCATGAACGGTCTGCCTAAAATGATGGGAGATCTGCTTGAATTTGTTTCTCCATACATGTCCAGAATGTAGAAATCTGCAGGAAAAATCAAGTTATTAACTTGAACAAGCACATCTTCCACTACTCCAATAGGGCGAGCATTGCTTCTGTTCGCCAGTTGAATTATTAAACTTGTATGTTGCAGAGAACCAAGATCAAGGTTATTATAAACAGAAGTAGGCATAACATTAATGTCTGCTCCCAAATCAAGCATGCAATTATCGATTTTACTATCCCCAATGGTACATGGAATAGCAAAAGTTCCTGGATCCTTGCACTTTTGGGGTATGACCTGATTGAGGGATGAAACAGTAGCTTTTTCAGGTGAATGTTTAGGCTGGATAAGGGCTAAAATGTTTCGTCCCAAATTTACTCTCTCATTTCCCTTCAACCTTTTCTTACTTGTGCACAAGTCTTTTACAAATTTTGCATACTTTGGAACCTGCTTAATAACATCAAGAAGCGGAATGTTTACCGCCACTTTTCTGAACACATCTAAAATCTCTCTCTCTTTGTCTCTATCACCAGTCCTTTTATTTTTCAGTATTCTATGTGGGAAGGGAACTGGTGGCACATATTCCTTCTTTTTTTTCTTTTTTAGTTTCTACCACAACAGAGGGTTCAGTTTCTATCACAACGGAAGAAGGTTCAGGTGTTACCTCAAGATTTTTTTTTATTTTTTTCTGGGATTGGTTCTGTTACCTTCTCGGATTTCAATGAAATTGCACTCACATTAGCATTAGGGCCTTTTGGATTCACAACTGTTTGGGCAGGGAGTTCATTTGATCATTGGGCTTGTTGCATGGCATTCATCAAAGTGGCAAGTTGTCCAATCTGTGTCTGCAAAGTCTGAATACTTGAATATGTTCGTTGCTGAAATTGGAGATTGTGAACAACCATTTGTTTGACAAGATCCTCCAATGAAGGTCTGGAAAATGCATAGGTGGAGACTTAGGGAGTGGTATGTGGTTGTGGCAGGGGTATGACTAATTGTTATTGGGTAGGCTACTGGTTTCCATATCGAAGGTTTGGATGGTTCCTCCAATTGGGATGATATTTGTTGGTAGATAAGTCAGGAATGTTGTACCCTCTCTGATTGTTGCTTTGGTTGAAAAAGTTAGATGCATATGCTCGAGGCAACTGGGTGACTGAATCATCTTGAAGAATAGGACATATGTTAGTTGGATGTTTAGTAGAAGTACACATACCACACAACTTTGTTGTTTGAGGTTTACTCACTGCCATTTGTTTCACTAAAGAAGTAAGCTCTTCAATTCTGGTTTCTAAAGCCTTGTTGGAAGAGGAAACCGGAATGTCATTCACACCTTTTGTTTAGACCATAGAATTATTTCTGGTTGTGAATTGTTGGGAGTTGAGTGACATGTTCTCAATCAGAGCTTTAGCAGCAATTGGAGTTTTATCGACAAGTGCTCCACCACTAGCAACATCAAGAATGTTTCTATCCATTAGTAACAATCCCTCATAGAAATACTGAATAAGCAGTTGTTCGGTAATTTGATGTTGAAGACAACTGGATACTAATTGTTTGAATCTCTCCCAATACTCAGCCAATGACTCATTTCCCTGTTTAATACCACATATTTCTTTTCGGATTGATGCAACCTTGGAGGCAGAAAAGTATCTCTCTAAGAAGACTCTTTTCAAATCATTCCAAGTCGTGACAGAATTTGACTCAAGATAATATAATCAATCCTTGGTAGCACCCTGTAGTGAAAACAGGAAGGCTTTAAGCTTGATGTGATCTTCGGTGATTCCTTCAGGTCTCAATGGTGTAGAGCAAATAACCTGAAATTCCTTAAGATGCTTATGCGGATCCTCACCTGCAAAACCATTAAACCTTGGCAACAAGTGTATTAAACCAGATTTCAACTCAAAAGAAACAGTAACATCAGCATATTCAATACATAAACCATTGTAATTCATATCAGGAGCAACAAGTTCTCTCAGAGTTCTTTGGTCAGCCATATTAAACTCAATAGGAAAAAAAATCAACAAACAATGAGAAAACACATAACTAATTCAGCAATGCAGCAACAAATAGAAAAATACCGACAATGTCTCTACTAAGAACAAACAATTGAAATACATAAAAAACTATTAAAATAGAAGGAAAAAAAATACAAAAAACACAAAAATTAATCTAATAACGTCAATTAAAAATTTTGAGATTTTTTTTGGATTTTTCTGAAACTATCAAAACAGAAAACAAATCATAAAAAATATATAAATAAGGAATTTCGGGTTTTTAGGATGACTTCCATTATTTAGTTCCTAAATAGAGGCTTTTGATCCTTGATTTTTTCTTAGTTAATCGACAAAGAATCGGAATAATTTGAGACGATTTTCTTAAAAAAAATAGATTTTTTTAATCCTAAAATGCAAATACACCAGAACACAAGAAAGTTATGGCAAAAAAATGTTAAAACACAACACTTATGACTATAATAATAGTTAGACTAAAATAATGGTTAAAATCTACAAGAATCCCCGGCAACGGTGTCAATTTGATCCGCTGTCGCACACAGGTCAAAACGAGTAACTAGAAAATTGTAGTTTAGCGGAAGCGACAACTCGAGTATCGTATCGCAAGGATTCTTATATTATTCTTAACCTAATGAAATTGATTTAAGGGGGGGTTTATGTTTAGTAGTCGATTTAAAAAACAAAGCAAACAAAAAGTGATTAAAATAAGAGATTATAAAATAAGTCAATCTACTGTTTTCGGTTTCCGGCTAATCACTGGTTTTTACCTACCAATTCCCTAAGCGGCTTCGATCTATATTCGATTCAAATTTGATTGACAAGCATAATAGATATATGAAAGATTTATATTCCTATATTCTGAATTAATCAAACGGATAAATACAATCGTGAATTAAGCAAACACGATTTACAAACGCAATTTAACGATAAAGTGACGAAAATGGCGATTAATAGTTAGGAATGCAATCATACGAATTTAATCAAAACCATTCGACAAAATATAGATTAAGCAAATGAAATTTCATAGAATAGAAGTGAAAGAGAACGAAATTAAATTGATAGAATAAAAACCTCAAAGCCTTGGAAATTTGGTTACAACAGATTGACTCTAGGAGATTAGTTCCTCTTCATGATCGCACGAAAGCAAAAAGTTATTATGAATAATGTGTCTTTGCTACAGTACCACAACTTCCCTTTTAAACAGAATAAGGGTTTCACTTATAATTCAAACTGGGTCGGAAAACCTAAATTCGACCCAACAAATGGCCCAAAAGAAAATATTTCCTAAAGTACGAAACTTCAACGAATTATTTGAGATGTATGCACTCTGAATCAGCTTTTGCCTTCAACATAAAAGTTGTAGCTCTTTCTCTTATCTTTCCTACGCATGTCAGAACTTGCAAAACGGTATCCCGTAGCTCAAGTTATGATCATAACAATGGACAAATATCAAATAACCGCTAAAATTGAAAATAGTAAACGAAAATAGATTAAAGGCAAACATAAACTTAAATGTAAAAACATAATAAAATAGTAAAATAAGAAAAATAAATTAGATAAATGCCTAAGTACAATTATAGAAGAATGTGCATCAAAATGCACTGATCATAGATACTTGCTTAATTTTATATGAGAAGAGGCTTGATCTTATATCGAGTCAAACGAGGTATACTCCTTTGAAGTAATCTTGAGCCTAGTTGGATGTCGTCCATACTCTGCTACCTAGAGACTAATGAACTTCCATACGATGAGGGGGAAGCAAGGAAGATTAAAAAACAGGCTTCCAAGTACACATTTCTCCATATAATACATTATAAGATATGGAATGTTTCTCTCATGCATATGAGAACATGAAATTTCCATAGTGCTCACAGAAGTACACAAGGTAGCATGAAATAATCATATTGGCATAAAAGATTTTGTCTATAAGCTGTCGAGCATGGGATATTATTGACCTACTTTGATGAAGGAAAACTACAACCTAACTAGGAGGGACCACATCGCGTAATCCATAAGCTCCCTCATGGTACGTACAAGTTGCAATACCTGAAAGGATTGTTCTTGCTCAGAACCTATAACACTCTTCATCATAAATATTATTACAGTTAAATTATTTGTTTGTAATTTCATATGAACACAATGATTATGTACATGCGAATGGTTTTTTATGCGTCTGTAACCAATAAGGATATTTTTCTTAATATTTTGTATGAGGTATATCACGATGAAGATCCTTGCTGCCTCTTGAGGAAATGTTTTTATGTTAGACTGCATGATGAAGATCATTTTCGCCCTTTAAGGCAATGTTTTTATGCTGAAGTTCACGATGAAGATCTTCCTGCCCCTTGAGGCAATGTTTTTATGATATACACCATGATGAAGATCATTGTCACCCCCTTGAGGCAATGTTTTTATATTCGACTTCATGATGAAGATCCTTGTCGCCCATTTAGGCAATGTTTTACTGTTGGACTTCATGATAGAGATCCTTGCGGCCCATTAAGATAATGTTTTTATGTTGGACTTCACGATAGATATCCTCGTTTCCCATCAAGGCTATACAAATAAGTTATCCAACTTCTCTCTTAAGAGAGTTAGATTCCCGAGAATGACTAAACCCTCGCCTGAGGGACTTAGAGTTTCCTACGACGAGATACGACATATAAGTCACGTTTAAGAGGCACAATCAAAGTCTAGCCTAAAATAATTAGGCACAAGTCTTGTCTAAGGGCTTAATAGAAGTCTCGTGCGAGAGGTTCAACGCCTAACATGAGGGACTTTTAGTCTCATCATCCAAGCTACAAATAACTTTGCTTGAGGGGCATGAAATCCCGAAGTTGACTACACTCTCGTCTAAGAGACCTAGAGTAGGCATGACAACGGGGAAAGTCGAAAATGGTTTTTACCTCCCCTAAATCCAAACCTGAATCCTAAAACAATCACCGTTTCGCGCCCCAATCCCCATTGGGGATGAAAAATTAAAACCCAAATTCGTCCCAAACGGATTCATGTATCCCCGCCTCGCTACCATTTTTTTTAATAAAAAAAGTTATTTTTCCAAAATCAAATTACATTAAAAATAATAATAATAAAAAATCATGCATACGTTTCAATATTTTAAATAATAAATAATATTTAAATATCAAAATGTTAACCACATATTTAATATTTTAAATTGTCAAAACTAAATTAATAAAATAAATAATAAATTAAACGGGACGGGTTCGGGGATGAGTTTAGGGTGGGTACTAGTGTCACCATTACTTGACTCGTCCCCATATTTTATAATCGAGGAAAACCTAAACCCAGCCAAAGCGAGTTTTCCCCGTCAAATCCTGGGTGGGTTCAGGTAGGTACCCGCATGTATGGAATATTTTTCCATGCCTAACTTCAAGTTTCTTTGAAAGGGATCTGACATCGAAATCACGCCCAAGAGGCACGACCAAAGTCTATCTTAAGAGACTTAGTCAAAAGTCTTGTATAAGGGCTTGATAGAAGTCCCACGAGAGAGGTCTAACGCCTCACTTTAGGAACTTATAGTCTAATCAGCTAGGCCACAAATAACTTTGCTCGAGGGACTTAGATTCCCCAGGTTGACTAAACCCTCGCCTGAGGGACTTGGAGTTTTCTCGAGCGAGATATGACATAGAAATCATGCCTAAGAGGTGAGACAAAAGTATAATCTATGAGACTTACATTTCTTGTCATAAAGTTCATAGAAATCTCACTCGAGAGGTACAACACCTCACTTGAGGAATTTACAGTCTTATTAGTCGGGTTACAAATAACTTTGCCTGAAGGGCTTAGATTCCCCAAGTTGACTAAGCTCTCAAGGGACTTAAAGTGTTCTCGTGCGGGATCTTGTGAAGACATGACTTCTCAAATGTTTTGATGACGACAAACTTCTCTACAAGTCTAAGATTGATTAACAAAAAGGATTGATCAAGATTCAAGCTTATGAAGAAAGTTTTCAACTAAATGATCAAGTCTCGATGAAACTCATAAAGATTCGTATTTTAAATGAATAGGTATAACACTTGACCTCTAGATGATTATACAAGTGTTCAAAACATGTCTCATTCATGCCATAATCATTGGAAGTAATTTTATGCATCAAAGAAATCATAACACTTCATTTTTTAAGCTATTTTTCAAATCTGGGATGAAGTAATCGATTATCCATTTTAAGGTAATCGATTACTCTGTGAAAAATTCAAATATTTTTGCACGTTGGAGGTAAGTAACCGATTACCCATATTAAGGTAATCGATCACCACTGAACCAGAGGCAAAAATCAGTGCATCTCTTCATGGAAACTTTTCTATTTTCTCTACCATGAACCATGGCATCCTTTGGGTAATTGCATCCATTTGGGGAGGTGTTTAGACAACATATATACATCATTTTTTCAGATTTCAAATTCACCTCCTTGCAGAAAATTCAAATCAATTACTCATATTCTTTCAAACATTTTTTAAGTGTTCTTCCAAATTTTCTTAAGAGTGAAACCTTGCATAAACCTTCTTTTTAAGCAACATAGTTTCATTCCATACAAAGAACACTTGTATGATTATTGTGAGAATTAAGTGTTACAAAGGAGAAGATCAATTGATAAATTGATATACTTCAAATTTTCAACTATTTCATCTTCTACAAAAATTCAGAATTGTATCTCTTGATTACAACTTATTTTTAGGATTGTTAAGAATAAGTTTGTAAGGTTTTATCCTTGCTATTCGGTGTGTGGATGCAAGAGGTCCTTTTGTGAGAATTTGAGTCTCGATTGGACTTTAAACATTGTAAATCCAAGAGGATTGTTCTTGGTGTGTTAGAATTAGATAGAAAGGCCTTAAGGTGTATTGTCTAGGAATCTAACATTATAGTGAATTCTCTTTTGTGTTGAAAGAGGAGTGGAGTACTCTCGATCTGTGAGGGGAACCACTATACATCATGGTGTTCTTTACTTTCCGCACTTTACCGCTTTTCATTACATAAGCATCTCAAGAAAGTAAAAGTCAATAAATTGTAAAAAAAATCCAGAAAATCGTCTAAGTGCCTCATTCATCCCCCCCCCCCCCTTTAAGGCACCCCTTAAACTTACAATTGGCATCAGGGCAGGTTATAGGTAACATGTCCCTAAAAGATTCGCATGGCTTCCGCAAGAACGAATCCGGTTTTCAAAGACGGTGGAAGTAGTAACAAACCACCACTTTTCTCTGGATAATATTTTGATTTTTGGAAGATCCCCATGAAGGCACATCTAGAAGCCCAAGGAGAAGGCATATGGGAAGCCGTTGAAGATGGTCCGCATAATCTTATGAGTATGGTCAATGGCATTGGTACTCCAAAGATAAAGAGTTCGTATGATGAAGATGATAAGAAAAAAATCTTAAATGAAAAGAAAGCAATAAACATTCTTCAAAGTGCTTTAAGCATGGACGAGTTCTTTCGCATATCTCAATGCATATCGGCGAAACAAATATGGGACACCTTAGTGGAGACACATGAAGGCACCGCCGAAGTAAAGAGATCAAGTTTGAATACATTAAGTCAAGAATATGAGATGTTTAGAATGTTGCCCGAAGAATCCATTGTTCACTTGACTAACCACTTGATTGCTCTCGGAAAAACATTTACAAATGACGATCTCAATCTTAAAGTACTAAGATCATTGACTCGAGAATGGAAACCGAAGGTGATGGCTATCTCCGAAAAGAAAAGTCTTTCAACAATGACGTCCGCATCACTCTTTGGCAAACTTCAAGCACATGAGTTAGAACTTGGTAGGCTTGAGAAACATGAAAGTCAATAAAAGAAATTTAAAGTAACTTCCTTGAAGGTAGACTCAAAAGAAGATAAAGATGATGACGCATTGGAGGAAGATGAGAATTTCATGCTCCTTATTAAAAGGCTTGGTAAGTTCTTTAAAAAAAATGATAAATCCTTTAACGCTAAAAAGAATAGACATTTCAGGAAAAAGGAGACCACCACATCTACGCAAGATATAACATGCTACGAATGTGGAAAGCAAGGCCACATAAAGCCGAAATATCCTAAACTTTCAAAGAAAGGCGAATTCAATAGCAAGAAGGATTTCAAGAACAAAAAGGCATATGTTACATGGGAGGACAATGAAATTAGTTCTTCATCCGGATCGGATAGCGAGGAATGTGCAAACGTAGCGCTAATGGCTTCTCATCATTCGGATGATGAAGAAGAGGTTAGTAATGATTTTTCTCTTCTTGATGATGATGCGCAAGGTGCAATTAATTAATTGTGAAATGAATGCAAAATTCTTTATAAAACTATATCATCTCAGAAGAAACAAATTTTCCTTGGAAGAAAAGATTGAAATTTTTGAAAAAGATTTTGAAAATGAAAAACAAAAGATGATTAGTGAAAAGAAGAATTTTGCATGTCTAAAGTGTGAGTCTCTCTCTTTCCAAATTGTCCAACTTAAAAGAGTTCTTGAAAGGTATGAAAAAGGACAAATTGGTTTGGAAGGGGTTCTTAGCCAACAAAGGTACTCAAATGACAAAAGTGGACTTGGTTACTCCAAATTTTCTAAGCAAAGTTCAAATAAAACTATCTTTGTTAGGCCTAAGGATCAATCTCCAAAAGAAATAGTCAACACACTAAAAGTCTTTCGTTCCTAGATATAAAAGCAATTTTGAACCAACTTGTTTTTATTGTGGTATTATTGGCCATACACCTAATGCTTGCTATGTTAGAAACTTTAGTGTAGCAAAGGGGCATTATGTATGGGTTGAGAAAGGTAATAATTATGAAGGACCTAAAGCAATTTGGGTACTTAACGAAACATAATTTTGTTTTGTAGGTATGCTTGAAGGCCACATCAAATATTTGGTATTTGGATAGTGGGTGCTCCAAGCATATGACTGGTGATGTGCACAAATTTTCAGATCTAATGCTTAGGGCCAAGGGTTATGTTACTTATGGAGATAACAACAAAGGAAGAATTCTTGGCATATGCAAAGTAGGTGCACCAAATTTCATATCCATCGAAGATGTTCTATATGTCGAAGGACTAAAGCACAACCTCTTAAGCATAAGCCAACTTTGTGACAAAGGATTCAAAATAAGGTTCACAAAAGATGAATGTTTAATTGAAGACGAAGTCACACAAGAGGTAATGCTTATAGGTAAGCGAATTAATAATATTTTCATGATTTCCCTTGATGATGTTTCTTTGATGGTTAAGTGTCTTGTGGCAAATAACAACGACTCATGGTTATGGCATAAGAGATTTGCTCACATTCACATGGAGCACTTGAATAAGTTAGTAAAACATGACCTTATCATTAGATTGCCAAAGATAAAATTCATCAAAGATAGACTTTGCGATGCTTGTCAAAAGGGGAAGCAAACCAAATCAACTTTCACATCCAAGAATGTGGTGTCCACTTCTAGGCGACTACAATTGTTACATATAGACTTATTTGGTCCATAAAGAACAAGAAGCTTTGGAGGTAACTTATATGCTTTAGTTATTGTTGATGATTATTCTAGATATACTTGGACATTCTTTTTAGTGCAGAAAAGTGATGCATTCAAAGCGTTCAAGAAGTATGCAAAGCAAATTCAAAATGAGAAATCATTAATAATTGCATCCATAAGAAGCGATCATGGTGGAGAATTCCAGAATACTTCTTTTGAGGACTTTTGTGAAGATCAAGGAATATTTCACAACTTCTCGGCTCCAAGGACTCCTCAACAAAATGGAGTAGTTAAAAGAAAGAATATGTCATTGGTGGAACTTGCAAGAACAATGCTTAGCGACTCAAATCTTCCTAAGTATTTTTGGGCGTGTCTCCACTGAACTTTATTTATCCCAGTAAAGGGATAGGAAAATATCGATAAAACCTTTAGAAAATAGAATAATGGTCGTCACAACCATATTCGGGTTCGGGAGTTGATTACGCAAGGGGAAGGTATTAGCACCCCTCACGTCCGTTGTACTCAACGGGAACCTTTCAGTTCAATTTTGCGATTTGAGTGTTAACTTATGTTTGTTTGTTTTATTCGAGTAATTAGAGTTGATGATAGATATAAAACAGAGATGTGGATGGGGACCTCAGAAGGGAGAAAAGGGAGGTCTTTTTATTAGTGTACTCGCGAAGATACAACAATCTCATGCCTACGTATCCTTATGGTGCAATAAGGAAGTCAGAGCATTCGTGGTTCGGGGAACTACGGTTGGTTGGTGTTTTTTTAATGAACAACTGTTTAGATCGCATCCTAAAGGCTAAACGTTGGCTTGTCTACTCTCGGCGGAGGCTTAAGAACTGGTTTGTTATGCACATTAGAAAGGATTAAATGATGTTCTTTTTGAAAAGAGTTTTGATCACACGAGGGTGACAAGTTGGATTAATATGTTGGATGTTTTGATTGGTTGATATGCTTTGATTGGTTGAGATGTTTTTGGTTGGATGACAATCACTCGGATAATTGAGTAAGACAACTCGTATCCTAACAGTCAGGAAAGGGAATAGAAGACTCTAGACCACTTTCTTTTTCATCCTTAATTATAAAAAGGATTTGATAATAGTTAAGATATTTTGAAAGGATGACGAATACTCGGATAATCGAGTAAGACAACCCGTTTCCTAATAATCGAGAAAGGGAATAAAAGACTCTAGACCATTTTCTGTTTCATTTGAATATTTATGAAAATAAGGTTGTATATGGTTGACGTGTTTTAGAATGAATGACAAGTACTTGAACGACTGAGTAAAAAACTCATATCCAAGCATTTGAGAAGAGGAGTTGAAAGCTCAAAACCATCTCCTTTTTCGTATAGTTTGTTAAGAAAACGATTTGATTAAGTTATATGTTTGCAGAAAATGACAATTGTTCGACTGACCGAGTAAGAGAACTCGTAATCAAACAATTGGGGAGTGAAGTTGAAAACTCAAAATCAACTCCCTTTTCATTTGGCTTACTGTGAAAATATTTGGATTTAATCGGGGTTTGGAGATTTATAAAGGAAGACAACTTTTTGACTAACCAAGTAAGAGAACTTGTATTCAAATAGTCAAGGAGAAAAATTGAAGACTCAAAGTCATCTCCCTTTTTATTTCTTATTGTAATACCCCAAAATTTACCCTTCATTTTTCTTGGAAGCGTGGGATTATGTTTCACATTGCATTAGCATCATACTAGGTCATACTCATTGCATATTGCAACAGTGACTTGGGAAATCAGGTTTTTATTGATCACTCCTTAACAGAAGGAACCTACACAAAGCAAAACTGAGAATTGAATTTCATTCTCCAAATATACAAGTCTCAAGGGTCTCAAGGGGTTCCATATGTCTTATTATGGTCCTCAGTTCATCAGTGGAAGATTCAGAGCTCTTAGAGTGTGCATATGGATTTAATCAAAAAAATCAGGGTTTCATGGCTATCCGCAACAGGCAAGGTTTGGTTGGAAGTAGAAGGGCTCATTCATGTCATGATTAGAGAAGAACCTAGGCCTAAGAAGATCCCCAATTATCTCACAAAGATCCATTGGCAATCAGTGTAATCACTTCCTAGTCATTTTGGCCCTAAAACCAGGGTTTGGTATAAAATCGGTTTATTTCTTATTCCTTGAGTGAAACTCATTTCCATGGCCCTCCACATGTCCACAAGGATCTACATGCAAAAAATCAGCTCTTTAGTGGAGCTAGAGGTGCTTCAATTGATCAATGGAATCGGAAATCAGACAGTTTGGGAAAAGTCAATTGTGGGGCCAAAAAAAGTCAACTCTTGACATTTTGAAAGTGGAATCTCAAAATTCATGCCTAAGGAAGCCTACATGTGAAATTTGATCAAGGTTGGATCATGGATTCATCATTTAATCAGGAGTTGGAAAAGTTACCAAATTTGGAAATAGTTGACTTTCCATTTAAGGCAAGTTTTTATGGTTTTTACACCCACTTTAAGCCTATTTTCCATCAAGATGAAAGCCCTATTTTAAAATTTCTTCAACATGAAAGTTGTTACTCTTGTTCCAAGCTTTCTAGAGATATAAAGTTTGTTTCATTTGGATTAAAATTGAGGAAGTTATGCTTGGTCAAAGTAGGACTTTATTTTAGGACACTTAGAAAATTTTCTAAGTCCAAAATTTGCAAAATTTGTCAAGACTTATGGGCCAGATTTCTTGCACTTCAAGGCATCTTTTGGAAACACTTTCTTCATGACAGTTGTACCTTGTTATGTCCTCTTTCACACCTTTTTGGAAACACCTCATTTAGATCATTGGTTTGGAAGATACACTCATCTAAAATTGGTATCATAGGCTGAATTTTTTGACAGCATTTAGGCCAAACTGGCCCAACCATTTTGCAGCCATGAAACCTGAACTTTATGGCCATTTTTCACCTCTTTCCACTCACCATTTAAAGATGTGTTCAACATGAAATATGTTAAGATCCCTACCCTTTTTCTACTGTTTGCATTGCCTTGCCATTTGGACATGTATTCATCAAGTTACAATGCCTTAAAGTCACCTAGTTGGGTTGTTTTCATGCTGCACAAGAAAAACCAAGTTTAACCACAAAAACGACCAACACATCTTTTACCTCATTTGGACATTTGCTTTTGGTTCATTCACTTAAGTTTTGCCACTTTTAACCATTTCTTTTCACACCCCATTCTTGCACACTTTGTCCATGACTCAAAACCAACACCTAAGCCCATCCACACACTTGAAATCCTACATGTATAAACTCCTAAAACCCTAATCAGAAGAGGGGGCTGCTACATTTTCAACCTAAGCAAGAGCAAGGCAAAGGCAAAGTTGTTTCTCACTTCCATTTTCCATTCTTCAAGTTTGCAACACCATTGAAGCATCTTCCTTTTCCATTCCTCTCATTCCAACAAGAAGCAGTGGACTTTCTCCACTAGGTAATCATTTTATTCCAATCTCCCATGGCCATGAATGCTTTGCTTGTTCATCATACTTCCCATGTTCATTTCATGATATTTATCCATACTTTATGTATTTCTCCATTATGTCATGCTCTCTTTTTTCTTCATGTTTTTTTATGTTAATGATATGCACTACTTGTCCATAAAACCCTCACCATGAGGCTTTGTTTTAAACTTTAAGTTTTTGACATTTTATTTTTTTTGTTGAAAATCTTTGCATGAGCCTCCCTTGTTGTCCATATTTCTCCATGAAAAAGGCATTATTTTGCATAAAATAAAATACCATGATGTTCCTCTCACTTTGTACTTGAGTTTTGATTTTTACATCATCCAATTTCATGAAGTGTGGAGTGAGATATGTTGGTTTGAAAGTTGGGAAAATTTTCCTTGCCATTTTCGGGTATTGCCTTGCATGCTGCTATTTTGGTTTGTTGTTATTATTCTGCATGGGAAAGTGCTCGCGTGGCACCGCGTGGACCGCTGGATCGCGTGTCCAGCTTCACATCACCATCGTCCACCTCTGTTTTTGTCTTTTGTGGTTTAATGAAATGTGACCAATTCACATGATGTGGCATATTTTTATGTATATACTGCTTATAATTTGGATGTCACGTGGAACACTACTTGGACCGGTTGGGCCTATGCTTGCGCCCCACTCACTATTCGCACCCCCACAAAGCCCACTTCACCATTTTATTTTCATTTCTTGTTTTCTAATTCTTATTTTTATTTTATTCTGTTTTGCTTTAATTATTTAAAAATATTTTATTTGTTTATAAAAATGCCAAAAAATATTTTTTACTTTCCTTATTGTCTTATTTAATTTATTTTAATTTTAATTTTCGTTTTTATTTAATGCTAATATTTTATTTCAATTATTTGTTTCAAATAAGCCATTTTAACACACTTTTTTTATTTATTTTATTTTCATAACTTAGAATTATTTTTAATTTCCGATTTTTGGGATGAGGGTTGACCATTGTCTCATGGTCAACCTGACCTTTTATTGGAATTTTATTTCCCATTTTTAATTTATTTTGGATTTATTTTCGACCTAGTTTGCTTGGTTGACTTTTCTTTTGACTTATGTTTTATTTCAATTAATTTATACACCAACTTTTATTATTTTTAAAATATTTTTGGGGGATGATGATGTCCTGACTCCATCTAACTTAGTTTAATTTTTCATAAGTTTTGTGATTAATTTACTATTTATTTGATAATTTTTAATTTGACTTGAATTTTCGGTTGACTTTTCTATGATTGATGTTTGACATAGGGATTGCTTAGGGCAATTGAAGAGATCTTTTGATCCTCCCTTGTTCATCTCATGAGCCACATATTAGAGGCCTTTAATTTTGATTTTATTTGATCCTTGCATCATTTCCCGATTAAATTATTCATTGGTTCTTTGTGTGCATAGTTTCACTTGTCTGATTTCATCTGATATTTTTTACACTTGTTTCTTTCATCCATGTTTCTATTGTTTGATTGTTTAACATGTCTATACTTGTCATACATTATTTAATGCTTCATTATTTCATTCTTTGATTATTTGATTTGATTATATACTTGTTTATATCTTACTTGTTTGATTAACTGTGGCCTACTTGTATGGTGTATAAGACATATATTATTATTGTTTGATTGCCTTGTACAATCCCCATTCACTACAAATGTATCCCTCTCCCATGAATTGTATAATGTTTATTTCTCTCATTCTTTATTCATCTGTTAATACAAGAAATAAAATGAACATCCGATAACCATTTCATAACAAGATCAAAACCTCGATTCAACGTCGAGTAATCATTTTCAAAACTTAACAGAATCAACACGTATTCATCCATTTACCTTGTAAGTCGGTTGCTTTATGCATCACCATCAACCTTGTAAGTCGATTGCTTTATGCATCGCCATCAACCTTGTAAGTCGATTGCTTTATGCATCGCCATCAACCCTGTAAGTCGATTGCTTTATGCATCGCCATTAACCTTGTAAGTCGATTGCTTTATGCATCGCCATCAACCTTGTAAGTTGATTGCTTCATGCATCGCCATCTACCGTTATCCCTAGCACCTCTCCTTGCTCCATTCGTCGATTCTTGTTCCGTTTAGGTAGCACCCATTAGGTAAAACCTTTTGTATGATAACATAGGTAGGATTCCCATATTCCTTTGTATGATAACATAGGTAGAATTCCCATATTCTTTTGTATGATAACATAGGTAGGATTCCCTCATTCTTTGTATGATAACATAAGTAGAATTCCCTCTTTCTCTTGCATGCTAACATTAGGTAGATGTTCCCATTTGTAAATCCTAAACACTCAAGTACATTGCATGACAACTCTAAGACAGAGCTTCCCCATTTTTAGACCTTTCTGAGCGTCTCCGATCTTGTGGCATGTAGTCCGTTCTATTGCAAAGAGGTAACTGCATAAGACTCGATTCAGTGAGCTGCGACACCTGCAGCTAGGACTTGACCACATTGCCCACTCTCCTTTGACACAACTGGTGTCCTCCTTTGTAAGTCCATGTTCAGATGGCAACCCCTAGTTAGCTGAACTACGTTTTGCTCTGATTCTCATTCCAGATGAGATACGTAGGCATAAGACGCGATGTCTTAGCGAGCACACATCTCTTTCACCCATAGGTAGCCGAGCTACGAAGACTCTGATTCTCATATTCAGATGAGATACGTATGCAGTGGATGCAACATCCGTGCGAGTCATTTTCTTTTGACCTTTTCTCTTTTAGTAAATAGTACCTTAGATAAACACACACCCTTTAGACAAGAACAACAAGAGTGGATCCCGTAGAGTACTACGGATGCGTAGGGGTGTTAATACCTTCCCTTCGCATAATCGACTCCCGAACCCTAGATTTGGTTGCGAGACCTTGTCTTTTCCTTTCCTTTCTCCAGGTTTACTTCGAGCGTTTCCTTTCCCTCCTTTGGGATAAATAACGCACGGTGGTGACTCTTCTGTCATTTCTTTTCTCGCCGGTTGTTTTTTCGCACTATATTTTTTAGGCTGCGACAGCTGGCGACTCTGCTGGGGATCTGGTTTCCTTAAGCGAGTCCCTCATAGCTTTTATAGGTTTTTTATTTGTTGGGTGTTTATTCTTTTGTACAGTTATTTATTACCTGTTTTACCTTATTGCATTCGTGTACATATGTATGTTGTATCTGTTGGCTCTGTGGGGGGTTGGTTGTTTGTTGGGTTGGGATGGTCCATGAGAGATAAGCCCACTACCCAGGCTTGAGCGTACACACAGGTTATAGAGTGGATAGTCATGAGGCTTGCATGGCATGTTGCTACGTTAAGTCGTTCATGAGACCCACGTCCAGACGAGGTTTCTTTGGATACGTTCTGTCCTATGGGTGTTCCATAACGACAAATGTTCCTCTAGAAATCATCGACTCTAGTGACCATTTCCCGAGAACTCAGTCGAGGCCTCTCCTCCGAGACGCGTTTATGTTAGCTCTGGTGGGCGCATTCTCGCTGCTCAATCCGAGGACCCCGAGGCTGGGAACTTGCTTTAGGATATCCTATTGAGGGGAGTCAATGGAGGTCTTTTATCCCGTAATAATGCCAAACCTGCAGTGGTAAACGTATTATTCTCGACTGAAGGGCTAAAGCTGACAAACTTCTGTTCTTAGAACCTACCAGTGAGGGGCGGGCTAAATTCAGGAAACCTTAACCTCCAACCAACCCGGTTTTTTGGAGCAGAGTTTTTATCTTGTATTATATTCCTCAGTGGGTTTCTCTTCAGACAGTGCAACCCGACGGATGTCAAGCAGATACAGCAGTCCTGATTTCCATGTCACTGCATTGCATCACATCATTTGCATTCATATCATTTGATACATTTTTATCTATATCCAGGGGTTTACATCTTCTTCTTGATTCTGGTCGGGGTTTTCTGGTTCTCCTGAGATGGATATTGGAAGAAAGAGACACGTCGCCTACAAGTTTCCTGTGGTTTGTTTGGAGCCTATTCAACAACTGATGAAGTTAATGAATCATGATTCTCTAGAAGGATTCTGAAAGGAGTACGGTATTCTAAGTTTCGTCACGGTTCTTTCCAAGGATCAACATGATGCTCTCTTCACACTGCTGCAGTTCTATGACCCTCCATTGAGGTGTTTCACATTCCCGGATTATATTTTGGTCCCTACTTTGGAGGAGATTGCCAGTTTTCTCAGAGTTCCTATCAAGTCACAGTTGTTGTTCTACAGTTCTGAGTTTCTGCCCGATCTCAGCATGGTTGCTTCGGCCACATATTTGGGGAAATCAGTCTTGAAGGCTAATATGTGTCAGAAGGGAGGAGTCAGTGGTTTTCATTTGAGTTTCTTACTGGAAGAAGCAAAGAAGAAACTTGAAGATGGTGATCAGAGGGGTTTCAATGTTGTGTTGGCTCTTTGTGTCTATGGGATTGTCCTGTTCCCTAATGTTGCCAAAGTTGTGGACATGGACGCAATACGCCTCTTCGTGTTGGGAAATCCAATGCCGACCTTGCTAGGAGATTTCTTTCATTCGGTGCACCACATGAATGAGAATAGAAAAGGAGGATTATTGAATTGTTGTGCGCCTTTGTTTTATAAGTGGTTCAGTTCTCACCTACCCAAATCAGGAGCATTCATTGATGTCGAGGACTCATTGAGTTGGTCGAAGAGATTGATGGGGTTGAGAGCTGAAGATATTTCTTGGTGGTCTGACTGGAGCTTGCTTCGGGCGGATATTATTCATAGTTGTGGGAACTTCCCGAATGTACCGTTGGTAGGAAGAAGAGGAGGAATCAACTATAATCCTTCTCTAGCAGATAGACAGTTTGGATATGCTTTAAGAACTCCGCCTTTTGGAAAAGATGTGGAAGAATCTCTATTTTTCCATTCTTCATCTAATTTGACTGTACCCCGTAAGACAGCTGAGGCCTGGCTCAAGGTGATAAAGAGAGGAAGGACCATGCTTGGAAAAGGAGATTGTAGGACTTATCCTCAGTATGAAGAGTGGCTTCAAGGAAGAGTTGAAGAGTTTGGTCTGCCGTTTCCTATTAAAGAACCTTTGGATCCGCCTACTCCTGAGCAGTCAACAATGGTGAGCCGAGAGGAGTATGACAAATTGAAGAATGCCATTGAGGGGCTTCAAACCGAGAACTCGGAGTTAAGTGCGAAGTTGCAAGACTGTATGCATCAATTCCATGAGGCTGGATATCAGAAGGGGGAAGCCGTCAGATTGCAAGAGGAAGCAGAGAGGAAATTAGCTGTGGAGGTGGACTTCTTCAGGAAGACAGACAAGGCCTTGGGATCATCCAGTTATGAGTTAAGGCGAGTCAAGCAACATTTAATGGATGCTCATGGTAAATTAGCTGGGTGGCAAGAGCAATGGGATGCATTTTCAGCTTCTCGGAAGGCAAAGGAGGAGGAGATGGTGGCCGAACTGACTGGTCAGATGGAGAAATTGAAGACTTTGCTGAAGGAGAAGAACAATGAGCTTATGTGCGCCCGTTCGACTAATGGTTACATCACATACCAACTAAATGAGGCTCAAGAACAGATTGAAGAACTCAGGGTGCTGGCAGGTTTGAAGAAATCTAGACTTGAAGAGGTATTCGGAGAGGATGATGGGAATTACTACATAGAGCACATCAAAGAACTGGATGGGATCATTCACAAGAGGAATCTGCTTATCCGGCGTTTGACAGAGTTTCCAGACCATCCCGACACGGTGGCATTGCTGGCTGAAGTGAGAAGCAGTCCTTATGGGTTGTGCACAACAGGAGGCTGAGTCCTGATTTTTGCTCCTCTCTTTACTTATTGTCTTGTTGCTATGTAGTGATGATCCACACACTTGTTATGGAGATCCTCTTTTGATGTACTGTTGGCTAAGGACCTTTTCCTTGAACTCATTTGTATGATGATTTCCTTTTATTGCATCTTAATCTCAGAAGCTTATCCATGGCTCGGTCTTCTTGCGCTTTCACCTGATGTGAGACCGGAATCAAGGGGTTAGAATACCCTTTGGAATCGATAAACATGTAATTGCATTAATATATTCATTTGCATATCTTGCATAACAGGTACCGCTGCGGTGTTCTCATATTATTTGGTGTTCCACTAGCAGGATAGCTGATTCAGGAATTCACCGGTACGGTACCCGCAGAAACCAACAGAGAGCGATGGAAAGCCTACAAGCAGAGCTCGCCGAGATGAGGATCCGCATAACCCAATTCATGGATGTGGTTCAAGGGGTGGCTCAGGGACAACAAGAGCTCAGGCAAATGATGCAGAGGAATCCCGCCACTACTCAACCAGAGACGTTGACTGATCCTCCAGTTGGAGAGGTTAACGGACCCAGTGGACCGGGGCCTACCCCGATCCCGCATGTCAACTTCGGTCAACAGCCCGTCCATGATGATCAGGACGACCAGTTCACCCAGATGCAGGAAGACTTTGGCATGAGCCATGGCATGGACCTCATGTTCAGGAGATTAGAGGAGAGGCTAAAGGCGGTGGAAGGACAAAACCCTCTGGGGGTAGATGTTTCTGACTTGGGGTTGGTCCCAGGCATGTGGGTGCCACCAAAATTCAAAGTCCCAGTCTTTGACAAATACAATGGCAGCTCTTGCCCCAAAACTCACGTGCAAGCCTATTTCCGTAAAATGGTTGCATACTCCGATGACGAGAAGCTACTTATGTACTTCTTCCAGGACAGCCTAGCTGGGGCATCCTTGGAATGGTACATGAGGCTGGATAGAGCCCACATCCGTTGCTGGAGGGATTTGGCTGAGGCTTTCGTGAAGTAGTATCAGTATAATGCAGACATGGCTCCGGACAGAACTCAACTTCAGAATCTATCTCTTAAAAGCAATGAGTGCTTCAGGGAATACGCCTAACGCTGGAGAGAGACAGCTTCCCGTGTTCAGCCTCCTATGTTGGAGAAGGAAATGGCCAACATGTTCATGAATACGCTGCCTGGACCTTACCTGGAGCGTCTGGTGGGGTGCAATGCCTCCAACTTTGCTGATGTGGTCTCTACCGGAGAGAGGGTGGAGAATTACCTGAAGACCTACAAGATCCAAAATGGAGGTGGATCTTCATCAGGGGTAAAGAAGCCGTTCATTGGAGGGCATAAGCAGAGAGAGGGGGGAGTGAATTCTTTGACTTCCTATCAGAGCAGAGGTGTCCGGAGCAACAGTTTTCAGACTTACCATCAACAACCGTATGTTGCGGCTGTGACCATTCCAGCTGCAACACCACTACAACAACAACAACCACATCGTCAACCAACTCAGTACCACTGTCATACGGTGAACTGACTTGGGGTGTTTTGCTTTTTATCGCAATGTCGCGGATAGCAAGAGTCGCCACCGACTTTTCTTTTATCCAATAAGGAAAGGTGGAAAAGAACAGGAAAGACCTCAACAGATTTTGGGTTCGGGAGGTACATTATACAAAGGGAAGGTATTAGCACCCTTTGTATCCATGGTTATCCATGGGCTCTTAATTGCTGGATCACTTATATTTTTGTCTGAAAAAGTGTTCGTGAATTGTTTAAAAAATGCTTCGAAAAGAGAGTTTAACTTTGTAATGATTCTCGTATGAATGTATACAAAGTATTTATCTCGTTTGATTTTGAAAACGGTTTAGAAAAATGTAACTTGGTAATGATTCTAGTATGAATGTATACCAAGTGGTGATTTTCTAGGATCTGCAAAGTGTGAGGGGTGGGAAATGTTTTAGGTTATGATCCAGCAATTGAGAGTTATACCTTCCTAAGGTCGTTATGAACGTTTCCTATCCTTATGAGGGTAAAACTGTCCTTACTATTGAGAAGTAAGTAGTTTTATCCTTTGGATGTAAAAGGGTCATCGTAGGGTCATCGATAGGTCATTGAAGGTAACAGTTGTAAGGATACCTTAGCATTCGAAGGGACGATCATCATTTAATCGTAGGCTACACCGAAGGCTCATCGAGGGACAAAATCGTATTTTCGAAGGCAACATCTGAGGGACCATGATTTATTTTATGATGATTTAACCGAAGGGCCGTTGCTAAGTGTATCCCTACATTCGCGGGACATGACCGTTATACCGTAATACCGTAGGGCAAAAGAGAGGTCCAAGGTCACATGTTCAAAGGCCATGTTTTACAATTAAGTATTTAAGATGAATTTCCACATTAAAATTAATTAGGCAATTAGGATGAATCTCCCCATTAAAATTAATTAGTTCGGAATCCATCTCCATAAGGGTATCCCTCAAATAAAGTGGAATACCTAGCAAGCCACCTTCTTCGGGAGTATGTGAGCCCTTACAAAATTCCGCAAACAGGTCAGAATACCAAATGGGGTGCAATCAAGAGTTGCACCAAAGCAGTAATAGTATCAGGTAAACAAAGCATGGTTATAATAAAACAGATCAGATGGGCAAAGATCAAAACAGAGCGAAAAACAGCGGCATCCATTACAACAATTCAAGGTATCCAGGCATACTTAAGTCCACATGCAAAACCTCAAATATATTTATGAATTCAATTATGGTATCACACGTGAATTCGGAACATAAAGCGGCGATAGTAACGCAAACCTGTTTGTAATTGAATTGCAACCTTGAATTGGCCGATCGGATCGAATTGAGCGGTGCCGCCGACTTTTCCTTCGGGGTTTCCTTTAGGGTTACTCGGAATAAGTTAAACAGTAGTCCTGAACACTCCACCATAAGCCGGTAGGATTTGTTCTTGGATTCTTCAACTAAACAACAAATTAAAACGAAGGAAATAAACTAGATCCTAACGTAAGGTTAGATCCGGTAAAAAGGTACACAATAGTTTCCGTTGTAGGAACTATTGTGCGAAAAGAATTAATTAAATGCTAAAAAGGAAATAGGAAATTGCAAGGGAAATAGTGTAGAACTCGTAGGAAAAACAATGCCTAAGCTGCTGGAAAAGAAAATATGCAAAAGCGAAAACGGCAAAGGAACAAAAATGTGGAAAAACCTCTCCCTCCTCTTTTAGGTTTTCTTGTGGCTATTTATATTGGTACCATTAAGTAACTACTTGCTGCCAGGAGGTCTTCAACGTGGCTAATTTCATGGCGTGGATATAGGGCCCAACACTCCTCAACGTCTCTTCAAGTCTCTGAGGCGTTACTTGCGCCCAAAAAGTAGGGGAGGGGTGTGACGCTCGTCACACCATGTGTGACGTCCGTCACAAGGCTGTTTTGCGTGACGCTCGTCACGCCCTCTGTGACGTCCGTCACAAGCACAGCATTTGTGTCTTGCGCTTTGGGCTGGGCTTTGCTATTTGGTTCGCTTTCTCTCCTTTTTGCACCTCTTTTCCTCCATTTTCACTTGTGCTTCCAAATAAGCCACCTGAGACAAATAGGAAGAAAATACCGCGTAATATCTAACAACATAAAGTGAACTGAAATAAATAATGATAAAATTTAATTGAATCAAGTCCTAAAATATGATATAATTTCATGTTATCACTAGGCGAGCGTGTAGCGAACAGGCCAGTTTGGGTCATCCGTGAGCTGGGCCTTCGTTCCTTTAAGATCAGTGTCATAAAAATGAGTCGGAGTGCCCTGAAAAACGTCTTGAAATATTAATGGGCAAATTTTGGGGTATGACAACCACCAACAACAACAACCGGGTAACAGACCCGCCTATCAACAGAGGCAAAGGATGATGGACCAGCGTTTCGACACTCTTCCAATGTCGTACGCTCAGTTGCTTTCTAGTCTTCAACAACTACAACTTGTGCAATTACGCACTCTGGCTCCTCCTGTTGGTAGGCTTCCGGTGGGTTACAACACCAACGCTAGGTGTAGCTTCCACTCTGGGGCACCTGGCCATAACATTGAGAACTGCAAAGCTTTTAAGCACGTAGTTCAGGACCTCATAGATTCAAAGACCATCAACCTTGCACCGGCCCCTAATGCCGTCAACAATCCCATGCCACAGCATGGTAGTGCAAATGTTAATATGGTGGAAGAAGAAGCCAAATCCATCAGGGATGTGTTGAAGTTGAAGACTCCGTTGTTGGATATCAAAGGCTACTTGCTGAAGGCCGATGTTTTCCCCAGTTGTGGGAAGGGTTGTATGGATTGTGCTACTCAGAGTGGGGGTTGTTTGAAGTTGCAGCAGGGTATCCAGGCCTTGCTCGACGAAGGTACCCTCCAGGTTGAAGACTTGTCTTTCCAAGAGTCTGTGGAAGGAGTTGAGGAAGAGGTGTTTGAAGGTGCTGCTGATGAATTCGCAGATGTTGTTCCTGGTGATTCTATAATTCATAATGATGTATTTAATTTTCCCAATGTTGTTGCTGATATCCCAAACAATGTGGTTGATTCTGATGTAATTGAACTTCATTCCGATGTTTCAGATATTTATGTTTCAATGAATGAGATTTCTGAGTATGACTATGATGTTGCTACTATCACCATTTTCTACCCAACTAATCAGATCAATGTGCCAGAAGCGCAACCGGTGCCACCAGTGCGATCGTCCACCATGACTATTGTAACACCCCAAAATTTGCCCTCCTCATTCATGCATTCATTTAGCATTTCATATTGCATTTCATCATGTCAATCAGAATTAGATCCAAGAAACTTAAAAAAAAAATAATAATAATAATATTTTTTTATAAAAAAAATTAAATAAATAAATAAATAAAATAATAATAAATAAAATAATAAATAAAATATAATAGAAAAACTTGGACTTGGACCTCTCTCATTTGAGCCCACAAAGCCATGAAAATCAGGTTATAAAAGAGGGAGATCAGACAGAAAAAGGAAGAGAAGCAAAATACTCTGAGGTTTCCTTGAAACAAAACCCTTGACAAAACCTGGAGAGAAACCTGACAGAGAACTCAAAGCAACCCCCAGGCAGCTCTGAAAAATTCAATCTGACTCACACACTTTCATCACACGCAAACCCTAACATTGCCTTGCAAACCCAATCGTGCCATTTGATTTCAACCGGTCTCTCCCATCAGGTTTGCCTCATTCCCATAATTTTATGCTCTTAATTTGGATCATCTGAATGTATGAGGTATGATGGATGAATTTCATTATGTTTTTGCCCACGGGTTTAATTATGCATGAATGGGTGAAACCTATGCCTTGAATGTTTAATCACATGATTTCTGAAATGTATGCCACAGGGTTTGAGGTTTCTGAAACCATACTGTTATCCATGAAAAAAATGCTTATCGTGTTTCACTAATCCTTTTGTTGAGTTTTTTGTGAGGACTCACAGACTCTTGCAGAGATGGTTTGCGTGGTTTTCCCACCTTATTTGTGGGATACCCCCTGGAGGTTCATTCCGATTACCTGTACTGACTCACCTTTCTTTGATGGCATTAGCTTGGGAGATCCCTGGGTTTCTTACTCCTTTAATTGTTGTTACTTCGGATCTTTATCCGTGTGGTACTTTTACCTCTTTTCCGCATTTTAACGCTTTCTTAGCTGGAAGACTTCGATAGGAGGCATTTGTTTTCTTTTGTTTATTTACTTCTGAGCCCCTTGTTGGCACATTTACTTTATACATGTTTGTTTTGTATGTGTTCGTATCCCTGCAGGTAGCGCGGTTCCTTCGTCAAGGACTGCCTTTTTGCCCTTGAGCATCCCAAACCCTAAAACCCAAAGCAACACGTTAACTCCTTCTACTACAGGCGAGTAAGTCTCCAAAGGTCGAGCATCCGGTAGATTGCGTAATGACGTCGTTCGTCCAAAACCCAATCCATAACCCCCTAGGTAGCCGAACTACGTTTTGCTCTGATTCTCAGGCCAGATGAGATACGTAGGCATAAGACGTGATGTCTTAGCGAGCACACATCCCCCCAACCCATAGGTCAGCCGAGCTACGAAGACTCTGATTCTCATATTCAGATGAGATACGTATGTAGTGGATGCGACATCCGCGCGAGTCATTTTCATTTAACCCTTTTTTTTGGTAAACAGCACAAGATAAACTCACACCCTTTAGACAAGAACTACACAAGTGGATCCCGTAGAGTACTACGGATGCGTAGGGGTGCTAATACCTTCCCTTCGCATAACCGACTCCTGAACCCAAGATTTGGTTGCGAGACCCCGTCTTGTCCTTTCCTTTTTTCAGGTTTACTTCGAGCGTTTCCTTTCCCTCCTTTGGGATGAATAACGCACGGTGGCGACTCTTCTGTCATTTTCTTTCGCCGGTTGTTTTTTCGCGCACTGTATTTTTCAGGTTGCGACAGCTGGCGACTCTGCTGGGGAGTGAAAGAAGTTGACCTCTTGCTGGTCCATCTTCCCTAAGCGAGTCCCTCCTAGCTTATGTGATTTCTTGTTTATTGGGTGTTCGTGCTTTTGTACCTTTATTTGCTTACCTGCTTGCATGCATCTGTTGTATCTGTTGTATCTGTTGTATCTGTTGGATCTGTTTGTTTGTTTGTTGGGATGGGGTGTTCTATGAGAGATAAGCCCATTACCCAGGCTTGAGTGTACACACAAGTTTTAGAGTGGATAATCATGAGGCTTGCGTGGCGTGTTGCTACGTTAAGTCGTTCGTGAAGAACCACACCCAGACGAGGTTTCTTTTGGATATATTATGTCTTACGGGTGTTCCGTAACGGCAGGATGTTCCTCTAGAAATCGTCGACTCTGGTGACCATTTCCCGAGAACTCAGTCGAGGCCTCTCCTCCGAGACGTGATTATGTTAGCTCTGGTGGGCGCATTCTCGCTGCTCAATCCGAGGATCCCGAGATTGGGAACTTGTTATTAGGATGTCCTGTTGAGGGGAGTCAATGGAGGTCTTTTGTCCCGTAATAATACCAAACCTTCAGTGGTAAACGTATTATTCGCGACTGAAGGGCTGAAGCTGACGAACTTCTGTTCTTATAACCTACCAGTGAGGGGCGGGCTAAATTCAGGAAACCTTAACCTCCAACCAACCCGGTTTTCTGGAGCAGAGTTTTGGTCTTGTATTATATTCCTCAGTGAATTTCTCTCCAGGCAGTGCAACCTGACAGATGTTCAAGCGGATCCATCAATTCTGATTGACATGCCTTTGCATTGCATAACATCATCTGCATATTTGCATCTAACATCTCATGCTTATTCATTTGCAGGGTATTCCCTTTCAAAACGGGGGTGCTTTAAAACTGAACAAGCAGTGCACCGCATACCATGCATATTAACCCTTGTCTGTTTTGCAGGTGTCACCGCAGTGTCTAATGTTTGTTCCCTGTATCAGGCAGTTATTGGTCCCAAGCGAGTCCGCAGGTACCCGACAAAGGAAAATCGTCCACAGCTAGCGATGGACCAAGTACAGAAATAGCTGGCTGATATGCGTGAAAGGATGGATCAGTTCATGACATTGATGACTGGTATGGCAGAAGGCCAGGAAAAGCTGAGGGAATTGGTTGAGCAACCGAGACCCGATCCGAAGGTGGAAATACCAAGTGCTGAGGGGAACCCTGGTAACCCAGGGAACGCTGATAACCCTGTGAACACTGGAAACGTGGGTAACGCAAATGCTGATGGAAACCCGGGTAATGTTGGCAACACAGGGAATGTTGGAAATGGTATTGGCGGAAGGTGCAATGTGAATCAAGGAATTCGGATTAACGGGCGCCCCGTTACTGAAGATTATTAGTATGATCAATTTTCTTTGCACGACGAGGCCCTCGAGACCACTCACCGTATGGATGAGCTTGCTGAGAAGCTCAAATCTTTGGAGTCTCAAAATTCCTTAGGCTTTGATGTCACAAATCTTGGTTTGGTTCAGGGAGTAAGGATTTCTCACAAGTTCAAACCCCCTACTTTTGAGAAATACAACGGGGCTTCTTGCCCACGCACTCATCTCCAATCCTATCTGGGAAGGTTGGGAGCTCACACGGAAGATGAAAAGCTGTGGATGTACTATTTTGAAGACAGTCTAACTGGAGCTTCTCGTGAATGGTATTCTCATTTGTCTCGTACTACCATCAAGAGCTGGAAAGACTTGGCAGAGGCTTTTGTCAAGCAATATCAATACAACTTGGACATGGCTCCAAATCGGACCTTGTTGCAAGGTATGTCTCAGACTGCCAAGGAAACCTTTAGAGAGTATGCTCAGCGTTTGAGACAGATTGCTGCGTCCGTCCAACCCCCTATGTCTAAAAGGGAGATGGCGGACATGTTCATGAACACTCTTCAAGGCAATTATATTGAGAGATTGGCTGCTTGCCCGTCAATCAGCTTTGCAGAGATAGTAACTGCTGGAGAAAGAATCGAGAGTCTGTTGAAGATGGGCCGAATTCAAGACAATAGTGCTTCCAACTCATCAGGTCCCAAAAGACCGTTTGCTGGTAACGGTCAGCAAAGAAAAGAAGGCGAGACAAGCGTTGTGTATGCCGGCAGAGGCAGGGGTAGAGGACGCCCTAATTATTATCAAGATCAAGTGGCCGCAGTCACTATTCCAACACATGTTCCTCAACCGCAGTATCATCCGCAACAACAACCCAGGTACAACAATCAACAACAAGGAGGTAATCCGGGTCAGCAGAGACACTATCAACAACGTCCAAGGCAGACGGACCAGGTCATCGAACCAATCCCAATGCCTTATTCAGTATTACTTCCCAAGCTGATTGACATGAATCTGGTTACGTTGAGAACTCTGGCCCCACCAATCGATCCCAATAATTTGCCTAGAGGTTATGATGTCAACGCCAGATGTGCTTTTCACTCCAACGCACCTGGCCATACTACAGATAATTGCAAGGCTCTCCAGTTAAAGGTACAAGATTTGAGAGATGCTCAGGCTATCAATTTTGCTCTGGTGCCTAATGTTATCCAGAACCCGATGCCGGCTCACGGCGGGTAGAGGATTAATGCTGTTGATAGTGGGGAAACTTTGAATTTGGTTTCTGATGTGACTAAGGTGAAGACTTCGCTATCGGTGGTTAAAGACCGACTTCTGAAAGGACAGATTTTCCCGGGCTATGGGGAAGAATGCAGAAATTGTCAAGCTGCCGAAAACGGATGTGACAGTTTGAGAAGGGGTATTCAACAACTGATAGATGAAGGTTGTCTTCAGTTCGATCAGGCCCGTCCAGTGAAGAATGATGTATCGACGGTGACGTTTTATTTCACTCCTGAAGAAATATATATTCCCGAGAGACCCGCTCCGACAAAAATATATTTCCCAGAAAGTCCAACACCAATTTACTCTGACAACCCTCAACCGACTTTGATTGGTCCGGTCACTATCACGGTACCAGGACCTGTTCCGTATGAGAAAGACAGTGCTATCTCGTGGCAATATGGGGCTGATATCTACTGCCAGGGGCAAAAAGTTAACGAAGAAGACATTGATATTGGTAGCTCCGTTGTAGACAATGTTAGAGGAATTGGTGGCTTCACTCGCAATGGACGCCTATTTGCACCATCAACATTGCGCATGAATGCTGAAGTTGAGGCAGCTGCCAAGGCTAAAGGAAAACAGGTATCCACCGAAGAGGTTACTACCGAGGAAGCTCCTCCTAAGACCGCATTCGAGAAGGAAGTGGATGAGTTTATGAGGATTATCAAGAAAAGTGACTACAAAGTAGTCGACCAGCTAAATCAGACACCCTCAAAGATCTCCATTCTCTCACTATTAATGTGCTCTGAGGCACACAGAGCAGCCTTGTTGAAAGTACTGAATATGGCTTATGTTCCCCCAGAGATAACTGTTGACCAGCTGGAGTCGGTAGTTTCGAATGTACACACTAGCCATGCGCTAGGTTTCACAGATTATGACCTAACATCTGAGGGCAGGAATCACAACAAAGCCTTGCATATCACAATGGAATGCAAAGGGACGGTGCTTTCCCATGTTTTGGTTGATACAGGTTCTTCTCTGAATGTTCTCCCAAAGAAAGCCTTAACGAAGTTGGATTGCGATGACGCCACCCTGAGGCCGAGTAATTTAGTTGTAAGGGCTTTTGATGGCTCTAAGAGAGCTGTCTTTGGAGAAGTTGAGTTGCCAGTTAAGATTGGACTGCAGGTATTCAAGAGTACCTTTTATGTGATGGATATCCAGCCTGCCTACAGCTGTCTGCTAGGTCGGCCTTGGATTCACGCTGCCGGTGCTGTTACTTTTACCCTCCACCAGAAGCTCAAATATGAACTAGAAGGTCAGGTCGTCACTGTCTGTGGTGAAGAGGATATTTTTGTTAGCCACCTGTCTACATTTAAGTATGTAGAGATGGACGGCGAGATGCACGAGATGCTGTGTCAGGGCTTCGAAGCCATAAACATCAATGAGGTCGCGCCCGAAGCTGTCTTTTCACCTGAGTTTGAGAAGGTCGGGACTTCTATCTCTTCATACAAGCAAGCTGTCGAAGTGGTTAAAGTTGGTAATGCCCAAGGCTGGGGCAAATTTGTGGAGCCAGTCATCAAAGAAGACAAGTTTGGATTGGGGTATGCTCTGGGATCTCAGAAGAATGAAACCGGTACTCTCTCCAGCGGGGGTTTGGTTTCTCCCCACATCGTCAATGCTGCAGATGAAGACAAGGCTGACAGCGATTGTGACTTAGATAGCTGGATTCGCCCGTGTGTCCCGGGAGAAAAGCTCGACAATTGGTCGTCTGAAAAAACCGTCCGGGTTACTCTACTGAAAGAGTGATTTTTATTGTTTTCCTTTATTACATGCATAATAAAGTCTTACACTTTGCCCAAGGTGTAACGGCTCATTTGTAGGGCCATCCATTTAGTTACATTTCGCAATTATTTTTATCATCAATAAAGGACAGCTTTTGCAAACAATTTTGTGTTCTCTTTCTTTCAGTTTTTTTACTTTTACAAAAAAAAAATGGCAATGTTTCTTTTTTCGTTTTTTCTTTCTTTCCAAAAAAATAATCTCTCATTCTAAGGTAAAGCATGATCCTCCATCATGCAGAGCGGACCACCCGGATCTCACTACTAACGACACTGCTATGGCCAAGTATGACTTCGACAATCCTATCTATTAAGCCGAAGAAGGGGGTTGAGGAAGATTGTGAATTGCCTGAAGGGTTAGCCAGATTGTTGAAATAGGAGGACCGAGCTATTACACCTTATCAGGAGGTGATTGAGACCGTCAACATCGGTACCGCAGACGACAAGAAAGAGATCAAGATCGGGGCAAGTCTACAGGCCGAGAGGAAAGATCGTTGATCATGTACTTGACTGTGTTAGAAAGGTCAATGGGTTGTGTGCTTGGTCAGCATGACGAGTCAGGTCGAAAAGAGCATGCAATATACTACCTTAGCAAAAGTTTACCGACTGTGAACAAAGATACTCATTGCTCGATAAAACTTACCGCGCTTTGGCATGGGCTGCTCGCCGACAGAGACAGTATATGTTGACTCACACGACTCTATTGATATCAAAAATGGATCCAGTCAAGTATATTTTTGAAAAGCCAGCACTTACCGGAAAGGTTACTAGGTGACAAATGATACTGACAGAGTATGACATCCAATACACTTCACAAAAAGCCATCAAGGGAAGTGTCTTGTCAGACTATCTTGCAGAGCAACCGATTGATGATTACCAACCTATGAGGTTTGACTTTCCTGATGAGGACATCATGTTTCTCAAATCGAAAGATTGAGAGGAACCACTCCCGGAGGAGGGGTCTGACCCTGAATCCAAATGGGTTATGATGTTTGATGGGGCGGTCCACGTCAATGGTCACGGAGTTGGTGTAGTGTTGATCACACCGGAAGGGGGTTCATATGCCATTTGGTGCCAGAATAACTTTTCCCTGCACCAACAATGAAGCCGAATACGAAGCTTGTATCCTAAGACTTGAGGAAGCCGTCAATATACAGATTAAAACCCTGGATGTATACGGGGATTCAGCTTTGGTCATCAATCAAACCAACGGGAAATGGTATACACCTCAGCCTCATCTGGCTCCTTACAGAGACTACATGAGAAGATTGTTGACTTTCTTTTGAAGAAAACCAATTTGCTGATGCTTTGCTTACCTTGTCTTCGATGATTAAGGTGCTATGCTGGAACTACGTACCCAGAATTGACGTATCTCGGTCAGAGACGAATGAAGAAAGCATTTGGTCAGAAAGTGCGCCCTCGGGGGTATCAAGTCGGTGAATTGGTACTCAAAAGATTTCTTCCTCCCAACACAGATCACAGAGGAAAATGGACACCGAACTATGAGGGTCCGTACGTGGTTAAAAGGATTTTCTATGGCGGAGCTTTGATGCTAACAACCATGGATGGCGAAGGATTCCCGTCCCATATTAACTCAGACGCAGTTAAAAAAAAATACTTCGCATAAAATAGACCCGCTGGACGATAAAAAGAATAGTCCAGGCAAAAAAAAAGGGCATCCCGACGAACCAAAAAAAAAAGAATAAAGAGGTTCGGGCAAAAATTAGGGATATAAAAAAAGAGTACACCCGGTGAGTCGAAAACCCAAAAGGGCGGCTCAGGCAAAAATGGGTATCCCGGTGGATTGAAAACCCGAAAAGGGGGCGATTCAGGCAAAAGTTAGGGAATAAGCGAATGACTGTGATCTGAGTTCATCAGTGTTATATCACTGTTTCATTCAATCCGGCAATCTTCGAAGGTTAAAGATCGACTAATCGTCCACTTCAGAAAGCAAGATGAGCAGAGCGTCTTGAGGACATACGAGCCATAGCAGAGTCGAAACTCGGTGGGACCCCGTATCCCCATTGCCATTAGGATAGTTCTC
Source organism: Lathyrus oleraceus (assembly GCF_024323335.1). NCBI lineage: Eukaryota > Viridiplantae > Streptophyta > Magnoliopsida > Fabales > Fabaceae > Lathyrus > Lathyrus oleraceus. Next base: position 49,485,562 of record NC_066584.1, on the reverse strand, counting down.
TTTTTATAGCGATCACCTCTTTTCAGGGATCAGCTTCCTGATACCCTCGCCTATTCCTGGCACAAATTTTCTCCCCAGTAAGAGTCGAATAATTCAGTTAAAGAGCCTCTTTATTTTTCATTTATCAGTTTGTCTGCAAAAATGTCCGAATTTTTGATAAAACATATTGCATATGAATATAATGGTGGCTTTTGCAGATGATTTGCACAGGAAAACATTTAAAATTGCTTTGAATGTGCTTAATCCCGGACGGTGAATTCAAACCGAGTAATTCCCCCGAGGCATACGTGTATTTTTGGTTGCAGGTCACAGGAACCGGATGCCAAGTCATGAATCCTCATCCCCAAGCGGTTGACAAAGTCTCTCCTCAGCAGAGCACGTTCCCCAGCAGAGTTGACAATATCCAGACTATATATCCCCAGCGGAGTTGACAGTGTCAGACTGTATCTTCCTAGCAACAGCGGAGTGGTTGCATAACCAACAGATGAGAGGGTGGTGTTCCCAGTGTTCATCTCATTCCCCAGCAGATTATTTTTAACAGATTTGTTAATCCCCAACTTGAGGGCGATTAGCAAGTTCATATCCCCAGCAAAGGTCGTTTCCTACGACATTTCCCCAGGAAGTGTTTTCCCCACAGACTCTCCTCACAGAGCCTCGCCGAACAAAGTTTCCATAGTTGATACTCCCCCCGCAAGGTCAACTTTTCAAGCAGCCAATTTATTTTTGGTGGCTCATTGGTCCCGGCAGACGGATCATTCCCCACAGAGCATTCAAGGATTGATACGGCGATCTGTTCCCTACCGGAGTTTGCTTCCCCAAGCAGATTTCTTTTTACACCATGCATAACATTTGCATTTGCATGCATATCATATCAAGCATACACATAAGCTGATAAACAGGTTTTTCCAAGCAGACTGAAGAATTACTTTACAACCAAGGTCATGAGATCCAGCTAGAGGATTAAGCGTGAGTGATCCAGCCTGAGGGTCGTTTTGAAGATTCAGCCTGAGAATCGTTTTCCAGTGATCCAGCCTGAGGGTCATTTTGAAGATTCAGCCTGAGAATCGTGTTCCAGTGATCCAGCCTGAGGGTCATTTCGAAGATTCAGCCTGAGAATCGTGTTCCAGTAAGCCAGCCTAAGGCTCAATTTGAAGATTCCCCAGTGAAGTCGCCTACAAGCTTTATTTCCCCAGCAAGCCCAATTGAGGAGTCGTTACAACATGTTCTAGCCCGAAGAATATGTATGAAGCCCAAAAGTGGAATATTCTCGAAGCTGCATATCTAATATGAAGGTTGGGTGTAGATTTCAAAAGAGGGTCAACCAGCGCATGCCTCAGATGCGGGATCCTAATGATAGGAATTTATCATCAAAACAATCCAGATCTAGCCAGAAGATCGAAGTAGATTCAGCCAGAGAATCGAAACAAAGGAGATCTAGCCAGAAGATCGAAGAAGATCTAGCCAGAAGATCGAAGTCAGGTCTAGCCCGAAGACCGGAAATAGATTCATCCAGAGAATCGAAACAATTCAGATCTAGCCAGAAGATCGAAGTAGATTCAGCCAAAGAATCAAAGGAAATAAATTCAGCCAGAGAATCGAAACGAAGGAGATCTAGCCAGAAGATCGAAGAAGATCTAGCCAGAAGATCAAAATCGTATCCAGCCCGAGGATCAAAATTAATATCCAACTAGAGGACTAAATTGAGTATAGGTTCAGCCAGAGGATCGAAACTCCAGATTAAGCCAAAAGACTGATTCAGATCCAGCCAGAGGATCGGAAGAAAAATAAACAGCGCGGTGTATTTCCGCGTTTTTTGTGGTGTTCTCGGAGCGCAAATTTTCGGTCTGTCTTTGGTATTCAATCACAGCTCACCCCGTTTGTCTGATAACTTTGTTCGCTTTCATCCTACTCGGGTTAGCTGATGATTGAATAGGGGCAGCTGTAACACCCCAAAAATTGCCCTCCTCATTCATGCATTCATTTAGCATTTCATATTGCATTTCATCATGTCAATCAGAATTAGATCCAAGAAACTTTAAAAAAAAAAAAATAATAATAAAAATAAAAAAAAATAATTTTTTACAAAAAAAATAAATAAATAAATAAAAATAATAATAAATAAAATATAATAGAAAAACTTGGACTTGGACCTCTCTCATTTGAGCCCACAAAGCCATGAAAATCAGGTTATAAAAGAGGGAGATCAGACAGAAAAAGGAAGAGAAGCAAAATACTCTGAGGTTTCCTTGAAACAAAACCCTTGACAAAACCTGGAGAGAAACCTGACAGAGAACTCAAAGCAACCCCAGGCAGCTCTGAAAAATTCAATCTGACTCACACACTTTCATCTCACGCAAACCCTAACATTGCCTTGCAAACCCAGCCGTGCCATTTGATTTCAACCGGTCTCTCCCATCAGGTTTGCCTCATTCCCATAATTTTATGCTTTTAATTTGGATCATCTGAATGTATGAGGTATGATGGATGAATTTCATTATGTTTCTGCCCACGGGTTTAATTATGCATGAATGGGTGAAACATATGCCTTGAATGTTTAATCACATGATTTCTGAAATGTATGCCACAGGGTTTGAGGTTTCTGAAACCATATTGTTATCCATGAAAAAAATGCTTATCGTGTTTCACTAACCCTTTTGTTGAGTTTTTTGTGAGGACTCACAGACTCTTGCAGAGATGGTTTGCGTGGTTTTCCCACCTTATTTGTGGGATATCCTCTGGAGGTTCATTCCGATTACCTGTACTGACTCACCTTTCTTTGATGACATTAGCTTGGGAGATCCCTGGGTTTCTTACTCCTTTAATTGCTGTTACTTCGGATCTTTATCCGTGTGGTACTTTTACCTCTTTTCCGCATTTTAACGCTTTCTTAGCTGGAAGACCTCGATAGGAGGCATTTGTTTTCTTTTGTTTATTTACTTCTGAGCCCCTTGTTGGCACATTTACTTTATACATGTTTGTTTTGTATGTGTTCGTATCCCTGCAGGTAGCGCGGTTCCTTCGTCAAGGACTGCCTTTTTGCCCTTGAGCATCCCAAATCCTAAAACCCAAAGCAACACGTTAACTCCTTCTACTACAAGCGAGTAAGTCTCCAAAGGTCGAGCATCCGGTAGATTGCGTAGTGACGTCGTTCGTCCAAAACCCAATCCATAACCCCTTAGGTAGCCGAACTACGTTTTGCTCTGATTCTCAGGCCAGATAAGATACGTAGGCATAAGACGCGATGTCTTAGCGAGCACACATCCCCCCCACCCATAGGTCAGCCGAGCTACGAAGACTCTGATTCTCATATTCAGATGAGATACGTATGCAGTGGATGCGACATCCGCGCGAGTCATTTTCATTTAACCCTTTTTTTTTTGTAAACAGCACAAGATAAACTCACACCCTTTAGACAAGAACTACACAAGTGGATCCCGTAGAGTACTACGGATGCGTAGGGGTGCTAATACCTTCCCTCCGCATAACCGACTCCCGAACCCAAGATTTGGTTGCGAGACCCCGTCTTGTCCTTTCCTTTTTTCAGGTTTACTTCGAGCGTTTCCTTTCTCTCCTTTGGGATGAATAACGCACGGTGGCGACTCTTCTGTCATTTTCTTTCGCCGGTTGTTTTTTCGCGCACTGTATTTTTCAGGTTACGACAACTATCACAACCCCTGGTTCGTTACCTTTCACCAGCGAAAGGGCCATTCCTTGGCACTATGGGGGAGTGTATACACGCACGATCATGGGGTGGAACGGCCACTGAAAGTAGAAGAGGGTCAGAAGTCTGAACTTGAAGTTGAAGGTCCCGTAGTGGACAATGTTGGGGGGATCGTACAATTCACCAGGAGTGGTAGACTGTTCTCACCACCGGTTACCCAAGCTGATAATGTTGATGTTGCGGCGAAAGCCAAAGGCAAGCAAGTCGTGAGTGAGGGTACGTCTGCACCCCAGGCTGGTTCTGAGCCCACTTTTACGAAGGATGTGGACGAGCTTCTGAGAATCATAAAGAAAAGCGACTACAAAGTAGTCGATCAGTTGATTCAGACGCTGTCCAAGATATCTATTCTATCACTTCTGTTATGTTAGGAGGCACACAGGGAGGCACTTCTGAAGGTTCTTAACGCTACTTATGTACCTCAAGAAATCTCGGTAAACCAACTAGAAGGGATTGTTGCCAATGTTCATGCAAGCAACGGGTTGGGTTTTACCGATTCTGACTTGACACCAGCCGGACGCAATCATAACAAGGTTCTGCACATTTCAATGGAATGCAAAGACACTGTGTTATCACATGTTCTGGTGGATACAAGCTCCTCTCTCAATGTGCTACCCAAGAGGGCCCTGTCAAGGTTAGAAGTAGAGGGTTTGGTCTTGAAGCCTTCAGATCTTATTGTGAGAGCCTTCGATGGTTCTTAGAGGTCGGTGTTTGGAGAGGTAGAATTGTTAATTCTGATTGGATCACAAACCTTCAACACTGTCTTTTATGTGATGGATATCAGTCGCTCGTGCAGTTGCCTGCTGGGTCGTCCCTGGATCCACAATGCTGGGGCAGTCTCTTCAACTCTACATCAGAAGATTAAGTTCCCGGTCAACGGACGAATTATCACCGTCTATGGTGAGGAGGATATCCTGGTCAGTAACCCGTCTACATTCAAGTATGTAGAAGTATAAGGTGAAATTCATGAGACCCTGTGTCAGGCCTTTGAGTCAGTTCAGATCAAGGATGCAGATCCGGTGGAAGAGGTTAAAGCGGGTGCCTCTATCTCATCCTTCAAGCAGGCACAAGCCTTGGTGGATTCAGGTGTTGCTCCCGGTTGGGGGCGTTTGTTGGAGTTACCAATGAAAGACAACAAGTTCGGGATTAGGTATCAACCAGCGCTGACTTCTACAACTTCAGCACTTCAGACTCGTCAGGGGCCGATTACTTTCTCCAGTGCTGGCGTCATCCAATATGGCCAGATCTCCGCGATCAACAATAAATATGGGGATAGTGATTGCGACATCGACAATTGGGTGCGTCCGAGGATCCTGGGTGAAGTCATCAACAATTGGTCTTCCGAGGAAATTGGCTGAGTCACTCTTCTAGAGGAGTAATTTTTCTTTGTTTATTCATGCATGTCCAAGTCTTACGTTCCGCCCAGGGCGTAATGACTCATTGTAGGGCTCATCTATGTGAATACCTGCATTGTTTATCATAAATGAAGGACGTCTTTTGCATTCAAATATTTTGTTCACTGTCTTTCTATTTTTGCAGTTTTCAAAATTTCAAAAGAATAAAAATATTTGGCAATGTTTTATTTAGTTTTCACTCACTGTTCACACTCATAAGCACATACCATCACTCATGCAGATGCACATCACCGGATCCTATTGACAATGGTTCTGTTATGGCTCGCTTCGACTTCGAAAATCCAATCTTCCAAGTTGAAGAAGAGGGTGATGAAGACTGTGAACTCCCTGAAGAACTTGCCAGGCTGTTAAAGCAAGAGGAAAGGGTCATTCAACCACATCAAGAAACTACTGAGGTGATTAATCTCGGCACCGAGGACATCAAGAAAGAAGTCAAGATAGGGGTTTCTTTGGAAAATGATGTGAAGAAGGGCCTGATTGAACTGCTGCAAGAGTATGTCGACGTCTTCGCTTGGTCTTATCAGGATATGCCAGGGCTTGACACAGACATCGTGGTGCACCATTTACCTCTCAAAGAGGGTTGTCCTCCGGTCAAGCAGAAGCTCAGAAGAACAAGACCAGAGATGGTTGTCAAGATAAAGGAAGAGGTGCAAAAACAATTGGATGCAGGATTTCTAGCAGTTACCAACTATCCGCCATGGGTTGCAAATATCGTTCTAGTACCTAAGAAGGATGGAAAGATGCGGATGTGTGTTGACTACCGAGATCTTAATAGAGCTAGTCCTAAAGATGATTTCCCATTACCTCACATCGACGTTTTGGTGGATAACACGGCTCAGTTCTCGGTATTCACCTTCATGGATGGCTTTTCTGACTATAATCAAATCAAGATGGCACCAGAAGACATGGAGAAGACAACTTTCATAACCCCATGGGGCACCTTCTGCTACAAGGTGATGTCGTTTGGTCTGAAAAACGTTGGGGCAACATATCAACGAGCTATGGTGACTCTGTTCCATGATATGATTCATCATGAAATCGAGGTTTATGTGGACGATATGATTGCCAAATCTCAGACAGAAGAAGAACATTTGGTGAATCTGCAGAAATTGTTTGAACGGTTAAGGAAATTCAAGCTAAGGCTTAATCCGAACAAGTGCACTTTCGGGGTGAGATATGGAAAATTACTGGGTTTTATTGTTAGCGGAAAAGGGATTGAGGTGGATCCTGACAAAGTGAAAGCAATACAAGAAATGCCTGAGCCAAGAACAGAGAAACAAGTCCGTGGTTTCTTAGGAAGGTTGAACTACATTGCACGGTTCATCTCTCACCTAACAGCCACGTGTGAGCCAATATTCAAGCTGTTGAGAAAAGATCAGGCTATCAGGTGGAATGACGATTCTCAAAGGGCTTTTGAAAAGATAAAAGAGTATTTACAGAATCCTCCTATCCTTATGCCTCCAGTCCCAGGGAGACCGCTGATTATGTACTTGACAGTACTCGACAATTCCATGGGTTGTGTTCTCGGCCAACACGACGAGACAGGTAGGAAAGAGCATGCCATCTACTACCTGAGTAAGAAATTCACAGACTGCGAGTCGAGATACTCAATGCTTGAGAAGATATGTTGTGCACTTGCATGGGCCGCTAAGCGATTGAGACAATACATGCTGACTCACACAACCTTACTGATCTCCAAGATGGATCCAGTCAAGTACATATTCGAGAAGCCAGCTCTCACCGGAAGGGTTGCTCGTTGGCAAATGGTACTGACAGAGTACGACATCCAATATACATCCCAGAAAGTCATCAAGGGGAGTATTTTTTCAGACTATCTTGCTCAACAACCGATTGAAGACTATGACCCGATGAAGTTTGATTTTCCAGATGAAGACATCATGTTCCTCAAGATGAAAGACTGTGAAGAGCCAGTTGTTGAGGAGGGACCTGATCCAGATGAAAAGTGGACTTTAACGTTTGATGGGGCCGTCAATGCCAAAGGAAGTGGAATTGGTGTTGTCATTACCACCCCGAAAGGTGCCCACATACCTTTCACCGCTTGTCTGACTTTCGAGTGCACCAATAATGAAGCTGAGTATGAAGCCTGTATCTTGGGTATTGAGTAAGCCATTGATTTGAGAATCAAGACTCTAGATATCTTCGGAGATTCAGCTCTGGTGATCAATCAAGTGAATGGTGATTGGAATACTCTTCAGCCTACTCTGGTCCCCTATAGAGATCACACGAGAAGACTGTTGACTTTCTTCACAACAGTAAAACTGTATCATATACCTCGTGATGAGAACCAGATGGCAGATGCTCTTGCTACTCTATCCTCCATGATCAACGTGATTCGGTGGAACCACGCTCCCAGGATTGATGTTATGCGTCTCGACAGGGCCGCGTATGTGTTTGCTGTTGAACTGGTAGTTGATGACAAGCCCTGATATCATGACATCAAATGCTTTCTGAAGAATCAAGAGTACCCTGCATGGCCATCCAACAATGACAGAAAGACTTTGAGAAGATTGGCAGGCAGTTTCTTCTCGAACAAGGACGATGTGCTGTATAAGAGGAACTTCGACATGGTTTTGCTCAGATGCGTGGACAGACACGAAGCGGACATGTTAATGCAGGAAGTTCATGAAGGCTCCTTCGGTACTCATGCCGGCGGACATGCAATGACTAAGAAATTGCCGAGAGCGGGTTATTACTGGATGACCATGGAATCTGATTGTTTCAAATATGCTCGAAAATGTCATAAATGCCAGATTTATGTTAATAAGGTGCATGTGCCGCCAAATCCTTTGAATGTGATGTCTTCGTCGTGGCCGTTTGCTATGTGGGGCATTGATATGATTGGAAAGATTGAGCCGACTGCTTCCAATGGGCATCGTTTCATCCTTGTTGCCATCGACTATTTCACCAAGTGGGTCGAAGCAGCGTCGTTTGTGAATGTCACCAGACATGTGGTTGCCCAATTCATTAAGAAAGAAATCATTTGTCGTTATGGGGTTCCCGAAAGAATCATCACTGATAATGGTTCCAATCTCAATAACAAAATGATGAATGAGTTGTGTCAGAACTTCAACATTCAGCACCACAATTCTTCCCCCTATCGTCCTAAGATGAACGGTGCTATTGAGGCAGCGAATAAGAACATAAAGAAGATTATGCAGAAGATGGTCGTTACGTACAGAGATTGGAATGAGATGATACCCTTCGCCTTGCATGGGTACCGCACTTCAGTACGTACATCGACCGGGGCAACCCCTTACTCCCTTGTGTATGGTATGGAAGCAGTCCTACCTGTTGAAGTGGAGATTCCTTCTCTAAGGGTCCTGTTGGATGTCAAGCTAGACGAAACTGAATGGATTCGAACAAGGTGCAACGAGTTGAGTCTTATTAAAGAGAAGCGAATGACGGTCGTTTGTCATGGGCAGTTGTATCAGAGTCGGATGAAGAGAGCCTTTGATCAGAAAGTGCATCCTCGGTGTTTCTAAGTTGGAGATTTAGTGTTGAAAAGGATCCTTCCTCCTCAGACAGATCACAAGGGCAAGTGGACTCCTAACTATGAGGGACCATATATTGTCACTAAGATTTTTGATGGTGGGGCCTTAATGCTTGCAACTATGGATGGTGAAGACTTCATTTCCCCTGTGAACTCAGACGCAGTTAAAAAATACTTCGCATAAAATAGACCCGCTGGATGATAAAAAGAATAGTAAAAAAAAAATGGGCATCCCGGCGAACCAAGAAAATGAAAAAGGTTCGGGCAACAGTTAAGGATTAAAAAATGAAAAGATGGTACACCCGGTAAGTTGAAAACCTGAAAGGGCAACTTAGGCAAAAATGGGTATCCCGGTGGATTGAAAACCCGAAAGGGCGATCCAGGCAAAAGTTAGGGATTAAGTGAATGGTTGCGTTCTGAGTAGTTATGAATATCATCTCGTGTCGATAACCGGAAACTTCCGAAGGATAGGAAATAGTCCAATCACCTTTTTCGGAAAGTTGATCATCTAGAGGATCTTAAAGACGAGCGAATCATAGCAGAGTTGGAACCCGATAGAAATCCATTTCACATTGCCATTAGATTAATTTATGTTTTTATTTGTTGTGCAATTACCTCTTTCCAGGGATTGCTTCATGATGTAAATGCCTATCCAGAGGCCGCTCAATCAATAAAATCATGTTATTTAGTACATCTCTGTGTTCATTTTCGTTTTACTGTTTTGTTTGCAAAAATGACGTCCGAGTTTTTGATAAGCATTGTATCATGAAACATAAGAGCTTTACAGGTACATGCTTAATAAACATTTAAAATTGCTGTAAATTTTAAGTGCTTGGGATCGTCTATTTAGAACAGGTACACCCGGGGCATTCCCTTAAATTCTCCATCAAATGATCGCGGATGTTTTTCCTCAACAGTTGGAATTTGGTATCTTATCCCTGCAGAGCTGGTCCGAGCGTTGGATTCCTCAAATCCCTAGCAGGCTCTCACTACGGTACTGCCCTAAGCATTTGTTTCAGATTATACACTCCCCAGTAGGGTTGACAGTGCTAGACTGTATATCCCCAACGGAGTTGACAGTGCTAGACTGTATCTTCCCAGCAGAAGCGGTTACTCCTCAGAGCTTGATGCCAGATCGATGATCTCGACGCTAGACCTATGGTCTCTTCCCTGGAAGCAGAATCTCGGTACCGTATCGGTATTTGCTTCCCCTGCTGAGTCGTCTCTCTCACAAATTATGGTTGCCCGAACCACTATCGCTTTCTTCAGCAGCAAGTTTTCAGTGCCATTCTCTCCCCAGTCAGAGTCTCGACATTTTGTCATTCCCAGCACACCGCGTGACCGGTCATTTCCCCACAAAGTTCATTGTGTTGTGTATCTCCAACAACATTGCCAGGGTCCAGAAGATTGCGATCATTTCCCCAGCAAAATTCCTTGCCTCGGCTTGGCATTCTCCCCAGCATTTCGCATCCCTTGCATATAGAATCATATTGCATTACATCCTCCAAAATCGCGTAGCATTTCCATTTTCATGGAGCATTACGCCATTGAAAAATTCAAACATACGCATGTGAAGCATAAAACATTCTTGGTATCCCCGGTGATAAGCCAGAAGTTGCTTCCAGTATTCAGACCAAAGTGGCATTCAGGTCAGTTTTCTGGTATTCAAACCGAAGAAGTTTCCGACATTCAGGTCGATGCAACTTGTGGCATTCAGGCCAATTCCCGATATTCAGATCGAAGAAGTTTTCGACGTTCAGGTCGACGCAACTTGTGGCATTCAGGCCAGTTTCCAGTATTCAGACCGAAGTGGCATTCAGGCCAATTTTTCGGTATTCAGACCGAAGTGGCATTCAGGCCAGTTTTCCGATATTCAGACCGAAGTGGCATTCAGGCCAATTTTCCGGTATTCAGACCGAAGTGGCATTCAGGCCAGTTTCCGATATTCAGACCGAAGTGGCATTCAGGCCAGTTTCCCGGTGTTCAGACCGATTGTTGATAATCTTGTATCTCCCAATGCTCAGATCGAAGTCATTTCCAGTATTCAGACTGATGAGCGGCATTCAGGCCATGGTTATTTCTGAGTTACCATTTATTTTGGTATTCAGGCTAACATTCTTCTTTTTCGGTGTTCAGACCGATTCTCACCGTACCAGACAGATTCTTGTTCAAAACCACCTCTTTGCCGATTCTGACAGGTATTGTTACCTCACTTCACTTCAGTGTAAATTTCCGGGTTTTTATTGTATTCAATCCCTTGATACCTCGAAAGTGCGAAAGCCGCTGCTATCTTCCTTTCGGGTCTCCAGTTGATTGAATAGGGGCAGCTGTAATACCCTAAAATTTACCCTTCATTTTTATTGGAAGCGTGAGATTATGTTTCACATTGCATTAGCATCATACTAGGTCATACTCATTGCATACTGCATCAGTGACTTGGGAAATCAGGTTTTTATTGATCACTCCTTAACAGAAGGAACCTACACAAAGCAAAACTGAGAATTGAATTTCATTCTCCAAATATACAAGTCTCAAGGGTCTCAAGGGGTTCCATATTTCTTATTATGGTCCTCAGTTCATCAGTGGAAGATTCAGAGCTCTCAGAGTGTGCATATGGATTTAATCAAAAAAATCAGGGTTTCATGGCTATCCGCTGTCGCATCCTGCGAAAAACAACCGGCGGGACTCAAATAAAAACACAACACAGAGCCGCCACTGCGCGTTATTTATCCCAAGATAGGGAAAGGAAACGCTCAGAGAAACCTGGAAAGGAAATGGTCTCGCGACCAAAGAGAAAGGGTAAGGGAGTCGGTTACGCAAGGGGAAGGTATTAGCACCCCTCACGTCCGTCGTACTCGACGGGATCCACGTTCTAAGAAAGAAAAGGTTGCTAAAACATCACACACACACAGGGAACGCAGGTGGGGTTAAGAGAAGGGAGCTCGATAGGACATCGCATCCTATGCCTACATATCTCGTATGGAACGAGAATCAGAGCCACTGTAGTTCGGCTTACGCACGCCAAACAACACAAAACGCACAAACAGATGGCAAACATGGAGCCCGACAACCACTCGATGGAATTACGTCAGCCTCCGAACCAAAACACGCACAAAACGGCAAACGTGGAGCCCGACCGCCAATCACTGGACTTACGTCGGCATCCGAACCAAAACACATGCCAGAAGATAACAAGCACACACACAAAAAGAAAAAAAAGTTGCCCAGAGAGACCTCGCGCGGTCTCCTGCCTACATACCTCGTCTGGAACGAGGATCAGGGCGATGTAGTTCCCCCTCAAGGGAAAGAAAATCTAGCCAGAAACCACGGGAAGACACACTACCAGGGAGCTGTACTCGAGCCTAGTGTTGTCATGCATCATTACCCTACGTTCAGGTTTCCACCTACTTGCACAACTGCAAGCTACTCCTATCCAGGAAGACAAGCATACAAGCATACAAGCATCAATAGATCAAAACAACCCAAGCATTTTAAACAAATATTCACATAGCACACACTATAACCAATCAAGTGAGGCTCACACAATGGGTTTGACTGCCGAAGCAAGTCATCTGTACATGGGTAGTATTCGCTCTTAACCTTGCCATTACGAGGCTAAGGTGAAGCAGATGAAAGGTGAAGTGAGGATGAGACCTCACAACTCTTATCCCTGGCCAGGGAGAGCTTCAGACAAAGGAGCGTGGGTCCAGAATGGAGGGACTCTTCTACGCTCAAAGACTCTGACTCGATTGTGCAACAGCACGAGATCTTGGGTTTGTGTCCCAATACATCAACACACAGCCGTGTGAGCAGAGGGACGACTAACAGAATAGTGGGGGATAGATTGCATATCCCTTTGATCCACCAATTGCCTCTTAGAGGTCTTTCACCTGCTTGGCACAAATGTAAACAACCACAAACATCGCCTCTTAAGGAGGACTTCAGACAGTTGCCCGGCCAAGTAACAGGCCGGGTCTTCCAGACTACATGAAGAATAGAAGTCCTACCTCAAGTGGTTTAAAAACCAAGCAGCAGCAAGCAAGTTCTTAAAGCACTGTAAGCAACTAAATGTACCTGAAAACAATCAAGTATCATCAGTACTCAGACAGACAAACAGTAAACAGCAAATTGTTAATCAGTTAATCTGTACAAACAACACAAGCACATAAATGCAAGCTACAAGCTCAAGCTCAAGCTTCACAACCTACAAAACAAAGTTATGTTAGTTCTCCACATCAAACAAATTCAATTTTATTGACTTGAATCATTCTCCTTAAGCTTTGTGCATTTCATCCTGAAAAGTCAAATCAAATATGAGAAACTGGACCACTAGGCCAAGCCTAGGGTCCAAAAGGGAGAAAAAATTCTAAACAGCAAGTAATTCTCAACCAAAATCAAGCTAAAGCAATTCAAAAGCAAATGCGATTGGTCCCATTCCCATATCATTTATCAACATCATTTCATGACCAAAACATGTCAACTTAGGTCAAACACAACTTCAAAAGTCCAAACAGAATAACTTCAACCAAATCCATATTAAAACAATTCCAAAAATCCTCAAATAATTTACACCTAAACAGGACATATTCAAGGTATAGCATGTCAATTTTTAGCTCAATTGGACAAAAGGAACTATGTCAATGAAAATCAAGAAAAACAGACACAAATATATGAGCCAAATCACAACACCAACACATGCATTCACTTCCAAAATTCATAAGTCAATGAAAACAATAAAGAAATGAATGGGACCAAAACAGGGATGTCCTACAATGTGTCTACAACCAGCATACCAAATTTCATGTTTATCTAAAACCATATGAGCATTTCACAAAGATATTCCAAACATATGTCACATGAACTTGCACATTTGACCAACAGAGATAAAAAATACCAATCAAATTGAAAATGCCACATAAAAATCCAGAAAAATGTACATAGCATCTCAACATATCAATGATTCATCATACAAAATTTTAAGTCATTTCAACATCTCTAGGTCATGAAAATAAATCCAGAAAGTTGACCTAGCTAGGTGTGACACAAATTGTCACACCTAGATTCAAAAATTCATAACTCAATCATCAGGCATCAAAAATTCACAAACTTTATATGTGAATAACCAGAAACATGTCTAGAATCACCACAAAAAATTTCAAACATTTCTTTTAAGGAATGAGAATTTCACATCAAAAATGGAAAAATGCACACAATTATACCACAAGTCAAACAACCCTAGGTCAAACCAATTTTTCACCAAGCACAATTTCTAAAATTATGTCCATAAAATTCTAGAGAGAAAATGGGAACTATAGAAAAAATCCTCATATTTTTTTGACTTTCCAATAATTTTCTATGAATTTTTTAATGTTTATGTGATTTATTAAATAATTATTTGAATTAATATAATTAATTAAATGATCCAATGGCAGACTTGTAATTTTCCAGTCCAATAGTCAAAACGCTGCGTTTAAGTTTTTCGGTGGAGGCGCGCGATTGGCTAGTTTCCGCGGCAAACACGAATTCAAATTCCCCAGCCAACAGAACGGATCAAATGGAGAATATTTCCAGAACTTCTTCATCTCTTTCCCAGAACCACCAAGAACACATGAACACTCAACCTCAATGAAAATTTGCAAACGAATATGCGTTGGAAAGGTCTCGTCCTCAGGATCTCAAATATGCAAACGATTTCAACTAATTCTCCCTAAATTCTTTGGATCGAGCAAATTAGGTTTTGGTGTCAAAGCTTCTAATCAACATAACTTTCTCTACGGTCATCCATTTCAAAAACCAAAGGTATCATGATAAACTACGTAGCACACACTACAAGAAGCATATAGCAATTCATCATATCATGAGTTTCGATTTTGAAGTACCTTGAGATGGCAGTGGCGATTCGTGTGGTCTTTGCGCGATTTTCCTCCAAACAGGTGAAGCATAAGCTTTAGGAAGATGCCTGGAGGTGTTAAGTTCAACTGAAGTTGCTTCTAATGCACGAATTCTTCAAAAGCCATGGATGCATCACATATGAACAGTTGCGTTTGGTGATGATTTGGAGGTTGATCTCCCAAAACAGTCCAAGAAGAAGTTGAATAGAGATGGCAGCAAAAGAAATTTTCGAGTTTGATGAAGAATTGGAAGAGATTGGTTCACTTTTGCTTTTTGTGTTCTTGAGGAATTTTGATGAATTTGGAGGGAAAAGAGATTGTGAATTTGGGAATTGTGAAATCTGTTAGAGTTTGTTATGATTAAGCTTAAGTATCTCCAATTAATCCACACTTAATCACCTTAATTAACCAAATGGAATGTGTTTAGCAAAAATGTCATTTTCAAACCAAGGGCAAAATAGTACTTTCATATGCCAGCCAATGACAGCTCATTGACAGCTCACACACTCTCAAAATGACATGTGTGAGCTGTTGCAACTTGTCTCATGTTGATTGGATATGTATTTTGCAATTTCCACATGTCATGGCACTTTTATGCATTTTCAAGTCCATTTCAAAAGTGAAATCTCAAACCACAAGGCCTTGGCATGTTATGAGCATTCCAACAATTTTCAAATGTCATTTGTGAAGTGTTGCAAAAATCCCCATTCCAAAATTCTCATTATTTCTCAAGTTGGACAATTTTGCCCTTGGACTTTTAACTGTACAGTTGAAATTTGACTTTTTGCATTGACCATTTTTGAAGAATTCCAATTATGCACCATGAAAGTACATGTCAAATGGAGTTTGTGCATAAAAAGATCACTCAATTTGGACACTCCATGTGGAAGTTATGCCCCTCTGATTATGGGTCATTTTTGAAATTGACTGGACCATAACTTGCCAACCATACATGGGAATTTCAAGTTCTTGGACTTTTTAGAAAGGTGAGAACAAGATCTACAACTTTCATGTTGAACAAATTTTCATTTGAAGCTTCCTTGGACACGTGGTCTTGAGGTCAAAAACTTTCCATTTTTGGAAACTTCCATTACAAGTCACTTTCTATTTTTGGCAGTTTTTGTTCTGACTTGATTTTCTCCATTCTTGAGCTTTGACATGTCAAATAACACTTGTTTCAACATGAATGAAGTGTATCCAACTCATTTTCACCTCCAAATCCATAAAATCAAGCACAGTTGACCACAGTTGACTTTTCAACTGATAGATGAATTTGGCAATGCATAGATCAAACTGAACCCCAATCTCCTGATGAAATGGCTCAAGGATGAAACCCTAGCCTCAATAAGCTTCATAAAACCATGGGATGATCCCCATCTCCACCATAGACCCCATCTCCTGATCATGCCCTGATTGGCCCAATGCAACTGATTAGGGTTGACCAGTGGTCAAAACCCTAATCTCAAGGAATCTGCTTCAATACTTGATGATATCAAACCATGATGATGATGATGAATCATTTAAATCAAGATGAAGACCAATATCCTTTGAGAATCATGAAACCCTAATTTGAACTTGCACATCCTCAGATGATTAATGACCAGTCCAATGAAACCCTAGCTTGCACATGACCTCTTCATCTCCTGATCAAGACTTATGAGGATGACTTGCACAATGTAACCACATGATATGCAATATGCAATGCCTAATGACCTAAAAATGATATGTAATATGTTAATGCTAGTCCCAAGAGAGGAGGGCAAATTTTGAGGTGTTACAGCTGCCCCTATTCAATCCACTGTGAACCTGTCGATATGAATAGCCTCGGCTTTCAGATGATCAGGATGAAGAGTGATTGAATACCAAGAACAGACGAACAATTTGCACTCTGATGGGAAAATAATTAACAACGCCTGTCAGAATCGGCGAAGAAAACAGTCTTCTGAGAAAAATCCGTCTGGTACGGAGAAATTCGGCCTAATCACCGAAACAGCAACGTCGACCTGGATACCAAAATAAATGGTAACACAGGGATAACCATGGCCTGAACACCACATCCGCTCGGGATTATTATTCTTTTTCTTTTTATGCTTTTCTTGAACCCCGAAGTTTTCTCTATTTTTTATTTTCTTGGACCCCAAAATTTTCTCTTACGCAAATGATCCTCGGATCACCGCATTTGAACCCCGCTCTCCTGTTTGCCAAATAATGAACCCCGTTCTCCAGTTTGAACCCCAGTCGCCTGACGATGACTCGCAATCGTCAATGTGAACCCCGTTCTCCAGAAAATGCCGCAACATCTCCTTTTCTCCATTTGAACCCCGTCTCCAGAAAATGCCTCAACATCTTCTTTTCTCCATTTGAACCCCGATCTCCAATCTCTCGTGATAATTCCGCTGGCAACGTCGGAAATAACACCAAACCACTCTGAGGGCGACATGTCAGAGGGTATACCTTCACAAAGGAAGGTAGCATGTGTATCTCTTCCTCAGAAGACACCTATAACGACCTCCATTGGCCTCAGCCAGAGTCTAAGGTAACACATGAACAGAAGATAATCCTAAGGACCTCATCCCGGATACAATCTTCAACTCCAATCTCCATTTGAACCCCAGAAAATACCTCAGTATCTCCTTTTCTCCATTTGAACCCCATCTCCAGAAAATGTCGCAACATCTCCTTTTCTTCATTTGAACCCCATCTCCAGAAAATGCCTCAACATCTCCTTTTCTCCATTTGAACCCCGGAATCGCGCTGATCGCGTAACGTCTTTTGATATTATTTCCATCTCCGTCTGACGGAAACATTTCCTCCAATATCGCACTACTGGGAAACATTGTTGATCTGACGTCATGATGCTGAACTCCTCAAAGTAACACTTTCAACCAGACACTGACTGATGACTGAGAAGAAACTCGACGTCTACTGGACATCGAACGATGATGTTTTACAGGACACCAAAGAAAACTCGACCAAACATTTACTGACGACTGGGAAATACTGTTGCTCCAAACTCACAATGCTGAACTCCTCGGAGTATCGTCTTCACTGTCCGGCAAAACCAAATCCCAAGCGGTAACCACGGCTTGAATCGCGCTGATCGTGTAACGTTTCCATCTCTGTCCGACGGAAAAACTCCTCCAGTATCGCACTACTGGGGAAATACCCTTGATCAAATCATGAGGCCAAACTCCTCGGAGTAACACCTCTACTTCTGGTAAAACCACCTTTCAAACGGTAACCACGGCTCGAGACTAGCTTGTGCTTGCAATATGATGCATGATTGATTTTTTCTGCGTAATGCTCCATAATTATGGAAATGCTACGCGATTATTTATTTTTTCTATGCAACATGCTATGCTATTCTACATGATGAATGCATAAAAAGTATCCCCCTCAAGGGATTCTTCTGGGGAGCACGAGACACTCTGCTGAGGAACTCGTCAATACTCCGATTCCACCCTGCTGGGGAATACCACTGCTGCTGGGAAAAGGTAACCCTTGCTGGGGAAGAACCTCCTTTGCACCCAATCCGCTCGGGAAACTGCTGGGGATAAGCACCACCAACACTCTGTGGGGATACAACAGTTTTTGACTTGCTGGGGATGTACATCCTACCCCTGCTTCGAGAAACCCTCACAGATACCTGACAACTTTACTGGGGAAAATGCTCACAGATACTCTGCTGGGAAACAGCCACCTTCAGGTCTGGCAACTGGGGAAGCATCGATCTAACACCTGCTGGGGATAACCATCCTGACCCTGCTAGGGAAGCGAATGCTACTCCGCTGGGAACAACCCATGCAATCCGTAGGTAGAATCAACTCAGCTGGGGATGCAAAAATCCGTCTGTTACAGAAACTCGTCCAATCCACTAGTAGGATGAACACTGCTGGAGATATATTTCATTGAAACCCGCTCCACTCGGGGAATAGCAACCTTCAGACCTGGCTGCTGAGGAAACACCGCTTAGACCTGTCGGGGATAACCATCTTGACTCGGCTAGGGAAGTCACAGACCTTGATCTGCTAGGGAGTTGGTCCTCTAATTCTGCTTGGGGACTACGCTGGGAAATGAGAAAAGCCGGTACAAAACACCCGTCGACTCATCGAACCATGGTATCCACCTCCCGAGCTCGTATCAGCTTTCCACTTTTGAGAACTTCCAGACTCGTCTGGACCTTTTCTGCTCCATCATCTCGTATTCCCAATCGCTCCGCGCTCGACGGAAAGCGAACTCCTGGGGACTATACAGACTTTTCAATCTTCCGACTTTGAAGAGTCTTCATGATTAATTTCAAGGGTCGTCGTACGTCTCTCGTCGTCTATTCACCGTTCTCCAACTCGACACTCCCTGATCGGACTCTGCGGGGAATTTCCATAGACTTTCCAATCTTCCGATTTTGAAGAGTCTTCTTGATTACCATTCAAGGGTCATCGTACGTCTCAACGTCTCTTCGTCATCCCCTCACATTCATTCGTCCCTGTCTGGACTCCCTGGGGATTTGTTTCATCAAAGCTTCCACATCACAACCTGCAAGTGAGTGAAAAAATACCTAACAGTTCCTGCAAAACAGATCGTTAGATAAAACCGTGCCCGAGGCGTGTCAAGATTTCAACACTTGGGTCACTCAACCTTCCAAATAAGATTTCAAGCTTTCAATCTTATAAACATGCATTGGAAGGGACCTGTATGTCTAAAAATGCAAAATTCTTTATCAAAAATATCTGGATGTTTTTGCAATCAAAGTGGTAGTGAAAAACAAAAACAAAATTATTTGACTGAATATGCATTTTATTGATTGAAAAGTGTGGCTCAAATCGAGCAATACAAAGGAAGCAATTCCTGAAAAGAGGTAATTGCGCACAAAAGGAAAAATCTATCCTAATGGCAATGTGAAACCCGTGATCTCATCGAGTTCCAACTCGGTTACACCCCATATGTCCTCAGACTTTCCGTTCTTTTCTGCCTTCTGAACAAGACGATTCCGATTGATCCCTACCGGGTGTTATCCATGATGCTTTAACCAAAGCGCAAACGATCATGCTAGACGCAGTTGTTCGTTTCAATCCCTCTTTTGCCTGGACCGCCCTTTCGGATTTTCAGTCCACCGGGATACCCTTTTTTGCCCAAGTCGCCTTTTCAGGTTTTCGACTTGCCGGGTGTACAATTTTTTCCTTTTATCCCTAATTTTTGCCCGAACCTTTCTTTCTGTTTTTCGGTTCGCCGGGATGCCCATTTTTGCCTGGACTATTTTATTCTTTTCGTCCAGCGGGTCTCTTTACACGAAGTATTTTTTAACTGCGTCCGCATTCACAGGGGATGGAAAATCCTCGCCATCCATGGTCGTTAACAACAAGGCTCCACCAGAGAAAACCTTCTTGACCACGAATGGACCTTCATAATTCGGTGTCCATTTGCCCCTTCGATCGTTTTGAGGAGGAAGGATCCTTTTCAAAACCATATCACCTACGTGATATACCCGAGGTCGCACCTTCTTGTCAAAAGCACGCTTCATCCTTTACTGGTATAACTGCCCATGACAGATGGCCGCCAGCCTTTTTTCCTCAATTAGGCTCAACTTTTCATACCGGGTCTTTACCCATTCCGCCTCTTGCAACTTTACGTCCATCAGGACTCTCAAAGAGGGAATCTGAACCTCAACAGGTAATACCGCTTCCATTCCATATACCAATGAGAAAGGAGTCGCCCCAGTAGACGCACCGAGGTTCGGTACCCAGGATACAAGCTTCATGCTCAATCACACCATCGGTGCATTCAAACGTTATCCGGGCAACAAAAGCTTATCCACCTTAACCTCCCCATCAGACATCAGAATCCGTTCGGATTCAGGGTCAGGCCCCTCCTCCGGGATCGGTTACTCTCAATCTTTCGATTGGAGCACCTCGAGATGTCCTCCTCAGGGAATTCAAACCTCCTCGGTTGATAATCCTCTACGGGTTGCTGGCGATGTAATCAGGCAATACACCCCTTGATTGCTTCCTGAGAGTATCACAAATTAATCAACATTCTTTTGCACTCTCGCAACCTGTCCGGTCGATGCTGGATCCTCAAACCCATACTTGATCGGATCCATCTTGGAAACCCACAAAGTGGTATGAACCAGCATATACTGTCTCAGTCGGCGAGCAGCCTATGCCAAAGTACATCAAGTTCCCCGAGCAGTGAATGTATTGTTTCACAGTCGGTAAACTTTTTGCTTAGGTAAATTGCATGCTCTTTTCGACAAGACTCGTCATGCTGACCCAATACACCTCGTAGACCCCTCGAAGGCCGTCAAGTACCAGATTAACAATCGCTCCTTCCACAGGAGGTATCAGAATCAGAGGTTCCTGCAACTTATATTCTTTTATTTTTCAATGCCCCTTGGCAATCATTATTCCACCTGACCGTTCGATTTCTTTTTCACTGACTTGAATAGGTTCTCCCGTGGCTGTTAGAGGAGATGTGAACCATGACAGGTAGTTCAATCTTTCTAAGAAACCACGAACCTCTTTTTCTGTTCTCGGTTCAGGCATTTTTCTCATACTTTCTTTTACTTTACTTTTTTTTTTTTTTTTTTTTTTTTTTTTAGCAGGATCAACCTCGATTCCTCTCTTATAATGAACCCCAACATCTTACCGGACCGCACTCTGACAGTGCACTCATTTGAATTCAACCTCAATTTGAATTGTCTCAACCGGTCAAACGACTTGCCCCGGTCTGCCAGATGCCCCTCTTCCGTTTGGGACTTTGCTATCATGTCATCAACATAGCATTGGATTTCATGATGAATCATATCATGAAACAAAGTCACCATGGCTCTCTGATACAGGCACTGACGTTCTGCTTCTCTAGAGGACAGTCTTCTCTCCATGGTAGCTTGTGCGCAATGACACCGGTATCCGACCCTGGCATATCCTGCCATGACCAAGTGAAGGCGTCCACATGCTCTTTCAACAAGGCCACCATTCTGCTTTCGGCTTGCCTCTGAAGCGGCCCTAATTTTCATTCCCTTCCTGACCTCGGCGGTGCTTGGAATATCAATCTCGCATCGCCCCTCGAGCGGCTGAATCACCTTCTCCTCTTGTTTCGACAACCTGGCTAATTCCAGCAGATCACAATCTTCTTCGCCTTCTTCTTCAGCATGATAGATCGGATTGTCGAAGTCATATGAGGTGTAACCAAATTGTTGTCAACGAGATCCGGAGAATTATCTTTGAATTCGGAACAAGACAAATCAAAAAGGAAAAATGAAAATAAACATTGCCATTTTTATTTGTTTTTAAACTGCAAAAATAAATGAAAAACAGGGAACACCGCTTTTTGACTGAAAAACATCCATTTATTAATGATGCAAAATGTTGCAAATTATGAAACATGAGGTGGCCCTTACAATGGACCATTACGTGTCGGGCAACACGTATGGCTTTCATGCAGATAACAACTGAAAACAGAAAATCATTACTCTTCTGGATGAGCGACCGTGATGATCTGTTAAGCCTTCCAGCTTCCTGGTACGCACGGCTTTATCCAACTATCAAACTTGCAGTTACTGTCATTCTCTTCACCCATCACACAGGCGTGATTCGAACCTTCAACAATTGCACTCACCACTGCCTGACCATGCGCCGGCATGGGATTAGCATTGACATTCGATGATGGTGCAAAATTGATGGCCTTGGAGTCCACCAAGTCTTGGACCACATGCTTAAAAGCTTTGCAATCCTCAATGTGATGCCCGGGTGCCCCAGCATGGTACTCACACCTGACATTCTCATCGTAACTGGCAGGCCTCTGATCAGGTTTCAACAGAGTCAACATCCTTGGCTGCACCAACCCAATATCCTTCATCCTTTTAAACAGCGAGGCATAAGTCACAGGCGGCTTATTGAAATGACGATCTGTCGTCCTCCTTCTCACTTGGCCCACTGCTCTCTGTGTCCTCTGTTGAGGTGGTGATTGCCGCTGTTGTGCAGATGAATCACCAACAGGAATGGTTACGGTGGCAACATAAGGGTGGTAACGATCCTTACCGCATTCTCTTTTAGTCTACGCACCACCTGATTCAACCTTCTTCTTGGGCTGACCACTGTCAAGGGATTTCTTCACTACAGAGCCAGAGGGATTTGTTACTTCGGATGACAGAGCCTTTCCCTGAACTTTCTCCTTGATCATCCAGCCCTCAATCCTTTCCAATCTCTCGGCCATGGCTTTCTCCCCCAAGGCAAGCCCTTGCACAACACTGAACAAATCCCTCACCATCTCTTTCAGTTCGAGGATGTCGGCATTGGGAGAATCCATCAGTCTGGGAGTATTGCGCCGAGTGAAGTATCTGTGAGGACGGGTTGAGTGCAAAGGTACAGCTCTGCGAGCACGAGCAATGATTCCTGCAAAACAGCAAACAGGTTAATATGCATGAATGCAACGTCTATCCATACGAGGAAGCTTCTGTCTTTCGATCCTGGTTTCATCGAGACAGATAAAATTTTGACATCCACATTCTGAAATTCAAGATGTCTCTCAACCAGATTCTCAATCAATGATACTACCCATATGGCTAGACGTAGGTTCGATGCAGATGAATGTAAAATGAGAATGATGCAGATGTATGAATGCAATGCATTGCCATCCTCCAAGTCCTCTGATCATCTGTTGCTCCGAGTCACAACCCTGATCTTTGAACCAATCACAACCATCTGAGGGAATATGTAACCCACAAATCCATCTCAAGGGTTCCGAAATAAACGGAAGACAGATACATCATCATCATCATCAGTCTCTGAGCAGATACCCACAATCATCTGAATCGGCCCGGGGAATCCTGAAATAAACGGATCCCCACTGATAGAATCGGCCCAGGGAATCCTGAAATAAACGGATCCCCACTGATAAATAACTCGGACAGCACTCCGGCGTCTCGG
Organism: Lathyrus oleraceus; assembly: GCF_024323335.1. Taxonomy (NCBI): domain Eukaryota; kingdom Viridiplantae; phylum Streptophyta; class Magnoliopsida; order Fabales; family Fabaceae; genus Lathyrus; species Lathyrus oleraceus. Next base: position 49,462,103 of record NC_066584.1, on the reverse strand, counting down.
CAATAAATGACCATAAATCCGACTTATAAATATGACTCTGATCCACGGAACCAAAAGTCACCATCTGAACATGCATCTGAAAGAATCACCCTCCCCTCACAGGTAAATTCTAATCAGGTCATCCTAAGGCGGATAATAGTCTCGACAATCGGGCGGAGATACTCAATGGGTTTGCCCTTTCGGGTGTGCCATTGTAGCTCTCCTGAGATCATCTAAACCAAAGATCCGGGAAATGATCGGTCACCAGAGTCAACAGTTCAGATGAAGTAACTCAACCAAAGTGGAATATTCCACAATGGAAAGCACTATCAGATGAACCTCGTTCGGCTTGTGGCATGTCACGTTGCAACAATATGCTGATTTAGCAATTGAGGAACGTGAGACCACACTAATCCTAGGTGTATACTCGGGCCTGGGTTTTAGCCCCACTCAGAACACCCACCCCAAAACAGAGGAACCATCTGCACAGAGGACGGCAACATGATAGTATGATGCATGCAAATATTTATGCAAATATAGACACTGTTAGAATAATAAATGCAATAAATAAAGCAAGACAAGCAACCTAAACTATCCTAGAACGCTAGGAAGGACTCGCTTAGGGAAGATGGACCAGCACAGGTCAACACCTAATAATTCCCCAGCAGAGTCGCCAGCTGTCGCATCCTGCGAAAAAACAACCGGCGGGACTCAAATAAAAACACAACACAGAGCCGCCACTGCGCGTTATTTATCCCAAGATAGGGAAAGGAAACGCTCAGAGAAACCTGGAAAGGAAATGGTCTCGCGACCAAAGAGAAAGGGTAAGGGAGTCGGTTACGCAAGGGGAAGGTATTAGCACCCCTCACGTCCGTCGTACTCGACGGGATCCACGTTCTAAGAAAGAAAAGGTTGCTAAAACATCACACACACACAGGGAACGCAGGTGGGGTTAAGAGAAGGGAGCTCGATAGGACATCACATCCTATGCCTACATATCTCGTCTAGAACGAGAATCAGAGCCACTGTAGTTCGGCTTACGCACGCCAAACAACACAAAACGCACAAACAGATGGCAAACATGGAGCCCGACAACCACTCGATGGAATTACGTCAGCCTCCGAACCAAAACACGCACAAAACGGCAAACGTGGAGCCCGACCGCCAATCACTGGACTTACGTCGGCATCCGAACCAAAACACATGCCAGAAGATAACAAGCACACACACAAAAAGAAAAAAAAGTTGCCCGGAGAGACCTCGCGCGGTCTCCTGCCTATATACCTCGTCTGGAACGAGGATCAGGGCGATGTAGTTCCCCCTCAAGGGAAAGAAAATCTAGCCAGAAACCACGGGAAGACACACTACCAGGGAGCTGTACTCGAGCCTAGTGTTGTCATGCATCATTACCCTACGTTCAGGTTTCCACCTACTTGCACAACTGCAAGCTACTCCTATCCAGGAAGACAAGCATACAAGCATACAAGCATCAACAGATCAAAACAACCCAAGCATTTCAAACAAATATTCACATAGCACACACTATAACCAATCAAGTGAGGCTCACACAATGGGTTTGGCTGCCGAAGCAAGTCATCTGTACATGGGTAGTATTCGGTCTTAACCTTGCCATTACGAGGCTAAGGTGAAGCAGATGAAAGGTGAAGTGAGGATGAGACCTCACAACTCTTATCCCTGGCCAGGGAGAGCTTCAGACAAAGGAGCGTGGGTCTAGAATGGAGGGACCCTTCTACGCTCAAAGACTCTGACTCGATTGTGCAACAGCACGAGATCTTGGGTTTGTGTCCCAATGCATCAACACACAGCCGTGTGAGCAGAGGGACGACTCACAAAATAGTGGGGGATAGATTGCATATCCCTTTGATCCACCAATTGCCTCTTAGAGGTCTTTCACCTGCTTGGCACAAATGTAAACAACCACAAACATCGCCTCTTAAGGAGGACTTCAGACAGTTGCCCGGCCAAGTAACAGGCCGGGTCTTCCAGACTACATGAAGAATAGAAGTCCTACCTTAAGTGGTTTAAAAACCAAGCAGCAGCAAGCAAGTTCTTAAAGAACTATAAGCAACTAAATGTACCTGAAAACAATCAAGTATCATCAGTACTCAGACAGACAAACAGTAAACAGCAAATTGTTAATCAGTTAATCTGTACAAACAACACAAGCACATAAATGCAAGCTACAAGCTCAAGCTCAAGCTTCACAACCTACAAAACAAAGTTATGTTAGTTCTCCACATCAAACAAATTCAATTTTATTGACTTGAATCATTCTCCTTAAGCTTTGTGCATTTCATCCTGAAAAGTCAAATCAAATGTGAGAAACTGGACCACTAGGCCAAGCCTAGGGTCCAAAAGGGAGAAAAAATTCTAAACAGCAAGTAATTCTCAACCAAAATCAAGCTAAAGCAATTCAAAAGCAAATGCGATTGGTCCCATTCCCATATCATTTATCAACATCATTTCATGACCAAAACATGTCAACTTAGGTCAAACACAACTTCAAAAGTCCAAACAGAATAACTTCAATAAAATCCATATCAAAACAATTCCAAAAATCCTCAAATAATTTACACCTAAACAGGACATATTCAAGGTATAGCATGTCAATTTTTAGCTCAATTGGACAAAAGGAACTATGTCAATGAAAATCAAGAAAAACAGACACAAATATATGAGCCAAATCACAACACCAACACATGCATTCACTTCCAAAATTCATAAGTCAATGAAAACAATAAAGAAATGAATGGGACCAAAACAGGGATGTCCTACAATGTGTCTACAACCAGCATACCAAATTTCATGTTTATCTAAAACCATATGAGCATTTCACAAAGATATTCCAAACATATGTCACATGAACTTGCACATTTGACCAACAGAGATAAAAAATACCAATCAAATTGAAAATGCCACATAAAAATCCAGAAAAATGTGCATAGCATCTCAACATATCAATGATTCATCATACAAAATTTTAAGTCATTTCAACATCTCTAGGTCATGAAAATAAATCCAGAAAGTTGACCTAGCTAGGTGTGACACAAATTGTCACACCTAGATTCAAAAATTCATAACTCAATCATCAGGCATCAAAAATTCACAAACTTTATATGTGAATAACCAAAAACATGTCTAGAATCACCACAAAAAATTTCAAACATTTCTTTTAAGGCATGAGAATTTCACATCAAAAATGGCAAAATGCACACAATTATACCACAAGTCAAACAACCCTAGGTCAAACCAATTTTTCACCAAGCACAATTTCTAAAATTATGTCCATAAAATTCTAGAGAGAAAATGGGAACTATAGAAAAAATCCTCATATTTTTTTGACTTTCCAATAATTTTCTATGAATTTTTTAATGTTTATGTGATTTATTAAATAATTATTTGAATTAATATAATTAATTAAATGATCCAATGGCAGACTTGTAATTTTCCAGTCCAATAGTCAAAACGCTGCGTTTAAGTTTTTCGGTGGAGGCGCGCGATTGGCTAGTTTCCACGGCAAACACGAATTCAAATTCCCCAGCCAACAGAACGGATCAAATGGAGAATATTTCCAGAACTTCTTCATCTCTTTCCCAAAACCACCAAGAACACATGAACACTCAACCTCAATGAAAATTTGCAAACGAATATGCGTTGGAAAGGTCTCGTCCTCAGGATCTCAAATATGCAAACGATTTCAACTAATTCTCCCTAAATTCTTTGGATCGAGCAAATTAGGTTTTGGTGTCAAAGCTTCTAATCAACATAACTTTCTCTACGGTCATCCATTTCAAAAACCAAAGGTATCATGATAAACTACGTAGCACACACTACAAGAAGCATATAGCAATTCATCATATCATGAGTTTCGATTTTGAAGTACCTTGAGATGGCAGTGGCGATTCGTGTGGTCTTTGCGCGATTTTCCTCCAAACAGGTGAAGCATAAGCTTTAGGAAGATGCCTGGAGGTGTTAAGTTCAACTGAAGTTGCTTCTAATGCACGAATTCTTCAAAAGCCATGGATGCATCACATATGAACAGTTGCGTTTGGTGATGATTTGGAGGTTGATCTCCCAAAACAGTCCAAGAAGAAGTTGAATAGAGATGGCAGCAAAAGAAATTTTCGAGTTTGATGAAGAATTGGAAGAGATTGGTTCACTTTTGCTTTTTGTGTTCTTGAGGAATTTTGATGAATTTGGAGGGAAAAGAGATTGTGAATTTGGGAATTGTGAAATCTGTTAGAGTTTGTTATGATTAAGCTTAAGTATCTCCAATTAATCCACACTTAATCACCTTAATTAACCAAATGGAATGTGTTTAGCAAAAATGTCATTTTCAAACCAAGGGCAAAATAGTACTTTCATATGCCAGCCAATGACAGCTCATTGACAGCTCACACACTCTCAAAATGACATGTGTCAGCTGTTGCAACTTGTCTCATGTTGATTGGATATGTATTTTGCAATTTCCACATGTCATGGCACTTTTATGCATTTTCAAGTCCATTTCAAAAGTGAAATCTCAAACCACAAGGCCTTGGCATGTTATGAGCATTCCAACAATTTTCAAATGTCATTTGTGAAGTGTTGCAAAAATCCCCATTCCAAAATTCTCATTATTTCTCAAGTTGGACAATTTTGCCCTTGGACTTTTAACTGTACAGTTGAAATTTGACTTTTTGCATTGACCATTTTTGAAGAATTCCAATTATTCACCATGAAAGTACATGTCAAATGGAGTTTGTGCATAAAAAGATCACTCAATTTGGACACTCCATGTGGAAGTTATGCCCCTCTGATTATGGGTCATTTTTGAAATTGACTGGACCATAACTTGCCAACCATACATGGGAATTTCAAGTTCTTGGACTTTTTAGAAAGGTGAGAACAAGATCTACAACTTTCATGTTGAACAAATTTTCATTTGAAGCTTCCTTGGACACGTGGTCTTGAGGTCAAAAACTTTCCATTTTTGGAAACTTCCATTACAAGTCACTTTCTATTTTTGGCAGTTTTTGTTCTGACTTGATTTTCTCCATTCTTGAGCTTTGACATGTCAAATAACACTTGTTTCAACATGAATGAAGTGTATCCAACTCATTTTCACCTCCAAATCCATAAAATCAAGCACAGTTGACCACAGTTGACTTTTCAACTGATAGATGAATTTGGCAATGCATAGATCAAACTGAACCCCAATCTCCTGATGAAATGGCTCAAGGATGAAACCCTAGCCTCAATAAGCTTCATAAAACCATGGGATGATCCCCATCTCCACCATAGACCCCATCTCCTGATCATGCCCTGATTGGCCCAATGCAACTGATTAGGGTTGACCAGTGGTCAAAACCCTAATCTCAAGGAATCTGCTTCAATACTTGATGATATCAAACCATGATGATGATGATGATGAATCATTTAAATCAAGATGAAGACCAATATCCTTTGAGAATCATGAAACCCTAATTTGAACTTGCACATCCTCAAATGATTAATGACCAGTCCAATGAAACCCTAGCTTGCACATGACCTCTTCATCTCCTGATCAAGACTTATGAGGATGACTTGCACAATGTAACCACATGATATGCAATATGCAATGCCTAATGACCTAAAAATGATATGTAATATGTTAATGCTAGTCCCAAGAGAGGAGGGCAAATTTTGAGGTGTTACATCCGCAACAGGCAAGGTTTGGTTGGAATTAGAAGGGCTCATTCATGTCACGATTAGAGAAGAACCTAGGCCTAAGAAGATCCCAAATTATCTCACAAAGATCCATTGGCAATCAATGTAATCACTTCCTAGTCATTTTGGCCCTAAAACCAGGGTTTGGTATAAAATCGGTTTATTTCTGATTCCTTGAGTGAAACTTATTTCCATGGCCCTCCACATGTCCACAAGGATCTACATGCAAAAAATCAGCTCTTTATTGAAGCCAGAGGTGCTTCAGTTGATCAATGGAATCGGAAATCAGACAGTTTGGGAAAAGTCAACTGTGGGGCCAAAAAAAGTCAACTCTTGACATTTTGAAAGTGGAATCTCAAAATTCATGCCTAAGGAAGCCTACATGTGAAATTTGATCAAGGTTGGATCATGGATTCATCATTTAATCAGAAGTTGGAAAAGTTACCAAATTTGGAAATAGTTGACTTTCCATTTAAGGCAAGTTTTTATGGTTTTTGCACCCACTTTAAGCCTATTTTCCATCAAGATGAAAACCCTATTTTAAAATTTCTTCAACATGAAAGTTGTTACTCTTGTTCCAAGCTTCTAGAGATATATTGTTTGTTTCATTTGGATTAAAATTGACGAAGTTATGCTTGGTCAAAGTAGGACTTTATTTTAGGACACTTAGAAAATTTTCTAAGTCCAAAATTTGCAAAATTTGTCAAGACTTATGGGCCAGATTTATTGCACTTCAAGGCATCTTTTGGAAACACTTTCTTCATGACAGTTGTACCTTGTTATGTCCTCTTTCACACCTTTTTGGAACCATCCCAATTGGATCATTGGTTTGGAAGATACACTCATCTAAAGTTGGTATCATAGGCTGAATTTTTTGACAGCATTTAGGCCAAACTGGCCCAACCATTTTGCAGCCATGAGACCTGAACTTTATGGCCATTTTTCACCTCTTTCCACTCACCATTTCAAGATGTGTTCAACATGCAAGATGTTAAGCTCCCTACCCTCTTTCTACTGTTTGCATTGCCTTGCCATTTGGACATGTATTCATCAAGTTACAATGCCTTAAAGTCACCTAGTTGGGTTGTTTTCATGCTGCACAAGAAAAACCAAGTTTAACTACAAAAACGACCAATACATCTTTTACCTTATTTGGCCATTTGCTTTTGGTTCATTCACTTAAGTTTTGCCACTTTTAACCATTTCTTTTCACACCCCATTCTTGCACACTTTGTCCATGACTCAAAACCAACACCTAAGCCCATCCACACACTTGAAACCCTACATGTATAAACTCCTAAAACCCTAATCAGAAGAGGAGGCTGCTACATTTTCAACCTAAGCAAGAGCAAGGCAAAGACAAAGTTTTTTCTCACTTCCATTTTCCATTCTTCAAGTTTGCAACACCATTGAAGCATCTTCATTTTCCATTCCTCTCATTCCAACAAGAAGCAGTGGACTTTCTCCACTAGGTAATCATTTTATTCCAATCTCCCATGCCCATGAATGCTTTGCTTGTTCATCATACTTCCCATGTTCATTTCATGATATTTATCCATACTTTATGTATTTCTCCATTATGCCATGCTCTCTTTTTTCTTCATGTTTTTTTTATGTTAATGTTATGCACTACTTGTCCATAAAACCCTCACCATGAGGCTTTGTTTTAAACTTTAAGTTTTTGACATTTTATTTTTTTTGTTGAAAATCTTTGCATGAGCCTCCCTTGCTGTCCATATTTCTCCATGAAAAAGGTATTATTTTGCATAAAATAAAATACCATGATGTTCCTCTCACTTTGTACTTGAGTTTTGATTTTTACATCATCCAATTTCATGAAGTGTGGAGTGAGATATGTTGGTTTGAAAGTTGGGAAAATTTTCCTTGCCATTTTCGGGTATTGCCTTGCATGCTGCTGTTTTGGTTTGTTGTTATTATTCTGCATGGGAAAGTGCTCGGGTGGCACCGCGTGGACCGCTGGATCGCGTGTCCAGCTTCACATCACCACCGTCCACCTCTGTTTTTGTCTTTTGTGGTTTAATGAAATGTGACCAATTCACATGATGTGGCATATTTTTATGTACATACTGCTTATTATTTGGATGTCACGCCCAACACTATTTGGACCGGTTGGGCCTATGCTTGCGCCCCACTCACTATTCGCCCCCCCACAAAGCCCACTTCACCATTTTATTTTCATTTCTTGTTTTCTAATTCTTATTTTTATTTTATTCTGTTTTGCTTTAATTATTTAAAAATATTTTATTTGTTCATAAAAATGCCAAAAAATATTTTTTACTTTCCTTATTGTCTTATTTAATTTATTTTAATTTTTATTTTCGTTTTTATTTAATGCTAATATTTTATTTCAATTATTTGTTTCAAATAAGCCATTTTAACACACTTTTTTTATTTATTTTATTTTCATAACTTAGAATTATTTTTAATTTTCGATTTTTGGGATGAGGGTTGACCATTGTCTCATGGTCAACCTGACCTTTTATTGGAATTTTATTTCCCATTTTTAATTTATTTTGGATTTATTTTCGACCTAGTTTGCTTGGTTGACTTTTCTTTTGACTTATGTATTATTTCAATTAATTTATACACCAACTTTTATTATTTTTAAAATCTTTTTGGGGGATGATGATGTCCTGACTCCACCTAACTTAGTTTAATTTTTCATAATTTTTGTGATTAATTTACTATTTATTTGATAATTTTTAAGTTGACTTGACTTTTCGGTTGACTTTTCTATGATTGATGTTTGACATAGGGATTGCTTAGGGCAATTGAAGAGATCTTTTGATCCTCCCTTGTTCATCTCATGAGCCACATATTAGAGGCCTTTAATTTTGATTTTATTTGATCCTTGCATCATTTCCCGATTAAATTATTCATTGGTTCTTTGTGTGCATAGTTTCACTTGTCTGATTTCATCTGATATTTTTTACACTTGTTTCTTTCATCCATGTTTCTATTGTTTGATTGTTTAACATGTCTATACTTGTCATACATTATTTAATGCTTCATTATTTCATTCTTTGATTATTTGATTTGATTATATACTTGTTTATATCTTACTTGTTTGATTAACTGTGGCCTACTTGTATGGTGTATGAGGCATATATTATTATTGTTTGATTGCCTTGTACAATCCCCATTCACTACAAATGTATCCCTCTCCCATGAATTGTATAATTTTTATTTCTCTCATTCTTTATTCATCTGTTAATACAAGAAATAAAATGAACATTCGATAACCATTTCATAACAAGATCAAAACCTCGATTCAACGTCGAGTAATCATTTTCAAAACTTAACAGAATCAGCACGTATTCATCCATTTACCTTGTAAGTCGATTGCTTTATGCATCGCCATCAACCTTGTAAGTCGATTGCTTTATGCATCGCCATCAACCTTGTAAGTCGATTGCTTTATGCATCGCCATCAACCATGTAAGTCGATTGCTTTATGCATCGCCATCAACCTTGTAAGTCGATTGCTTTATGCATCGCCATCAACCTTGTAAGTCGATTGCTTCATGCATCGCCATCTACCATTATCCCTAGCACCTCTCCTTGCTCCATTCGTCGATTCTTGTTCCGTTTAGGTAGCACCCATTAGGTAGAACCTTTTGTATGATAACATAGGTAGGATTCCCATATTCCTTTGTATGATAACATAGGTAGAATTCCCATATTCTTTTGTATGATAACATAGGTAGGATTCCCTCATTCTTTGTATGATAACATAAGTAGAATTCCCTCTTTCTCTTGCATGCTAACATTAGGTAGATGTTCCCATTTGTAAATCCTAAACACTCAAGTACATTGCATGACAACTCTAAGACATAGCTTCCCCATTTTTAGACCTTTCTGAGCGTCTCCGATCTTGTGGCATGTAGTCCGTTCTATTGCAAAGAGGTAACTGCCTAAGACTCGATTCAGCGAGCTGCGACACCTGCTGTTAGGACTTGACCACATTGCCCACTCTCCTTTGACACAACTGGTGTCCTCCTTTGTAAGTCCATGTTCAGATGGCAACCCCTAGTTAGCTGAACTACGTTTTGCTCTGATTCTCATTCCAGATGAGATACGTAGGCATAAGACGCGATGTCTTAGCGATAACACATCTCTTTCACCCATAGGTAGCCGAGCTACGAAGACTCTGATTCTCATATTCAGATGAGATACGTATGCAGTGGATGCAACATCCGTGCGAGTCATTTTCTTTTGATCTTTTCTCTTTTAGTAAATAGTACCTTAGATAAACACACACGCTTTAGACAAGAACAACAAGAGTGGATCCCGTAGAGTACTACGGATACGTAGGGGTGCTAATACCTTCCCTTCACATAATCGACTCCCGAACCCTAGATTGGGTTGCGAGACCTTGTCTTTTCCTTTCCTTTCTCCAGGTTTACTTCGAGCATTTCCTTTCCCTCCTTTGGGATAAATAACGCACGGTGGTGACTCTTCTGTCATTTCTTTTCTCGCCGGTTGTTTTTTTGCACACTATATTTTTTAGGCTGCGACACTTATTGTAAAAGAATTTGATTAGATTAAGTTTAAGCGATTTAGAGATGACAATTATTTGACTAACCGAGTAAGAGAACTCGTATTTAGATAATCGAGGAGAGGAGTTGAAAACTCAAAACCATCCCCCTTTTCATTTCTAAATGAAATGGTATTTCATTGTGATTGGATATTTTAATTAATTTGAATGAAAATACTTGATGTTGGATCGAGATTTGAATGTATGCTTTTGGATAAATTGGATTATATTTAGTGAATCGGCCATCTACTCGATTAATTAAAAATCGAATATGTCTCATTGTAAGAAAGCCCAAGAGTAAGCTATGTGAGGTTGATGGCGATGCTAAAAGCGATCGACTTACACAAATATGGAAAATGGGCTCGATACTGAATCGAGAATTATGGTTTTAAATGATTTTGGATTGATGATGAAATGAAGTGAAATCAGGTTTGTGTTATGAAATGATGGTGGAAGAAATCAATTAATATTTATTTATCAAAATTAATTTATTAAAATTTGGTTAAGTTGATTAATTAAATTAATTAAAATTAATTATCAAAATTATTGAATTGAATCAAATAACTAAGTTAATTAAAATTAATTAATCCGAAATAACTTAACTAGTTAAAATTTAATTAGTTAATTTATAATTAAAGGATATAAGTGACAATTATCGATTTATTTAATTGAATCGGTGTGCTCAAAACTGGTTTGTATGAAATGACAACATGATTAATGTCATACGCAATATTGTAACGCGGTGAAATATCATATTGATGTATTGTAATCTTTTGACGGTATATCGACACAGAATTGTCGAATCCGTAAATCAAATACTACGATTTAACGCAATGGGATAAAAAAAGATAGCATAAAACCAATTATTATTTACAAAATACATCACCAAAAGTCGAAAATCTAAACTACGATTCAACAATCAATTAACAATATAATAATTTTTTAGAATTTTAACAAGCAAACCTACAATATAATTAGCAATCATTTGGCAAGAGGATCATAATACTATGACTAATATTAACCCAAAATTTAAAGAATTATATTCTATTTAATTAAAAAAATACTAGTTAACTAACGATATCAAAGTTTAAAAAGAAAAAGAAGAAACAAATGCTGCCTTTAAGGTATCAATACAACCATGGCTTAATACATATATAAGCATGGAGAAATTTTGGTAGCAATAGTATAATCATACCAAACCAAAAGAAATGAATACTATATTGAAACAACATCAGCATAACGAAACCGAAAAGTAATAGCAGGTATTATCATGGGTATCTATTTACTCTATGTAGAAAAAAAAAGTGGCTTAAATATTACAACTGCAATAGCTTACCATACGAAGTAACACATCATATTGCAGTAGCTCACCATACTACCACACTAAACCGCAGGCTATTTTCAAATAACAAGCCAAAAGGAAACGCACTGAATCATGATATACTTACGTTTAAAACAAATTCAAGACGCATGCTACATAATAGAAATGAATCATCAAATAGTCATCATAATTTTTCAACATTATAACACCAATCTCGACGAGCACAAATGCGATTCGAATTTAAACCATAAACACACAAGCATAGTTAAAACTGAAACATTACTGACGGCCTAATAATAGACGTTGTTGTTTGCTGACTAGAAATCCTTGCTTCGGATCTCACCGTATTGACTGCACCGTCGTATTGTTACCGTAACAATGTGAGCGGCATTGCGGTGCTGTCGTGTAGTATCGTCGATTTGTATGTGGAAAGTTGTTGCCGACGAAGCGAGTCGAAGAACGCTTCAGTCAAAAGCGGTTGAAAGTTGAAGGTCGCTAGTTTTCGTAGGAAGAAGAAGTGGGTCGGAAGATGAGATTTGAAGATTGAGGGATGGTTTGGCGTCGCCGATGGAAGTGGTGATTGAGGTTGGATTTCACGGTGGTAGTTACTGGAGTCGTTGACAGTAGTGGTGGTTGTTAGTGAATGAAGAGAGTGAGTGGTGGACGGCGACTGAGATGTTGAGGGAAGTGTTGTGTTCGGTTTGTTGAATCGCATTGGTGGTAAGTGGTGCGATGGTGTGAAGGTTGCGCAACGACGAAAGTGAGAGATCGAAGAGAAACGTGGGGGATTCTCCGGTGACGGGGGATTTGAAATGTGGGTTATTCGCGGCTGTCAGGGTGTGATGAATGAAGAGAGACGTGTTGGAGGTGACGTGGCGACGGTATCATTCGCCGGTAAGATTGGACGGAAATGGAAGAAGCGGCAGCCGGTTGGTGAAGGCGATTGTGGGTTAAGGGTGTCAAGAAGAAGAGTCACCTTTTCTTTTTCTGTTTTTAATCCCTTCCTTTATTTTTTGGAGAGCAAGAGTAAGTTAGTGTCTCCTTTTTTTTTGTTTTGAGAGAGAACTGTTTCCTTTATTTATTTTTCTATCTTACCATTGGAAGAAAAAAGAAACATTATGTGAGCGGTCTTTTTCTTGTTTTTAATTTCCTTTTTGCTTTTTGGCGAGAGAGAGACATTGCAGTGGGTAGAGGTCTTTGTGTGATGTAGTTGTCCACCACTCAATTATTATTATTATTATTATTTATTTATTAATTAATTACTGTTAAATCCTAATTTTTGATTGGATGAACTAGGATAAGTGTGTATTGCTTAACATGGACCATTGATTAATTCGAATTGATGGTCTGGATCGAATCAAAGAAACACACCAAGAAGCACACACTAATTAAATAAATTAAAATGCCTATAATGTTGTTTTTAGATGACTTAATCGATTTAAAACAATTTAAATCAATTGAATCAAATAAAATTCATAACTTTTTAAATAATCATGATAAAATTAAAATAATAACATGGAAAATTCTATTTATTTAATCTGACTATTTTGACGAAAGAACAAAATTAAAACGACTAAAAATGAATAAAAGTCGGGCGAAAATTTGCTCGAAAAATTAAATCGGATGCATGAAAATGATCAATAGGAAATATACTTATTGAAAAAATACAGCGTTTCTTTAAATTTTGAAATAAATTTTCACCGGTTAAAAGGCTCAGACGGGTCAAAACGCGACTGAAACAGTCGCTGAAAATTATAACGAGCACACCAGGTTAAACTACGTGAACCGTAGATTAATAATACCGGCGTTTGCAATTTTAATTTCAAAACTTTTTACCCGCTGATTCTGCACGTACTTGAGGAATGATTTAACCAAATTGTTTGTATTTTCAAGAATTTATTCCGACTGATATTTTAGATATTATTAATGATGAAATGCATGTTATGTTGTTCAATTGATGCAAATTAAAACAAAAATCGAATTTATGAAATTTTTAAAATGCCCGGACAAAATTGAGGTATGATAGGGCGAATGCGGTTAGCACGGCATGTTTTGTAAGTAATAGAGTTAACATAAGACCTATCCTAAAGAAGACCCCATATGAACTCTTCAAAGGAAGAAAACCCAACATTGCTTTCTTTCATATCTTTCGATGCAAGTGCTTTGTCCTTAACAATGACAAAGACAACTTTGGTAAGTTCGACGAAAAATCGGATGAAGGTATTTTTCTTGGTTATTCTCTTACAAGTAAAGCATATAGAATTTATAATAAAAGAACTTTAAATATAGAAGAATCCATGCATGTTAAGTTTGACGAATCTAACCCCTCGAATGAGGAAATTGTTGTTTGTGATGATGATGATGATTTTGTAGAAATTCCTAAAGAAGATACTTCAAACAAGAATCAAGAAGAATCGATTCAACAAGAGTCAAATGAAAATGATTTACCTAAGGAATGAATGACTCATAAAGATCATCCTATTGACAAAGTAATTGGTGACATTAGTCAAGGTGTTGCTACAAGATTGAATCTCAAGGATGCATGCTTAAACATGGCGTTCGTTTCGCAAATAGAACCCTCTAAAATTGACGAGGCTCTAGGAGATTATCAATGAATTGTTGCTATGCAAGAAGAATTAAACCAATTCGAGAGAAATCAAGTTTGGGAACTTGTTTCTAGACCAAGTGGTAAGCACATCATTGGAACAAGATGGGTGTTTAAGAACAAACTTGATGAGAATGGAATAATTGTTTGAAACAAAGCAAGATTGGTCGCTCAATGGTATAATAAAGAAGAAGGAATCGACTTTGAAGAAACTTTCGCTCCGGTTGTAAGGATAGAAGCTATTCGTTTATTACTTGCTTACGCATGTTCAATGAATTTTCAGTTATTTCAAATGAACGTCAAAAACGCCTTCTTGAACGGCTAGATCAACGAAGAAGTCTATGTCAAATAACCCCCGGGCTTTGAAGACTTCAAGCATCCTTCACATGTATACAAATTGAAGAAAGCGCTCTATGGATTAAAACAAGCACCAAGGGCATGTGTCATACGGTGAACTGGACTTTTTGTGTTTTTTATCGCAATGTCGCGGTTAGCAAGAGTCGCCACCGACTTTTCTTTTATCCAATAAGGAAAGGTGGAAAAGAACAGGAAAAACCTTAATTTAGATTTTGGGTTCAGGAGGTACATTATACAAAGGGAAGGTGTTTAGCACCCTTTGTATCCATGGTTATCCATGGGCTCTTAATTGCTCGATCACTTATATTATTTTTGTCTAAAAAAAAAAAAAAGTGTTTGTGAATTGTTTAGAAAAATTGTTTTGAAAAGAGAATTTAACTTTGTAATGATTCTTGTATGAATGTATACAAAGTGATTATCTCGTTTAGTTTTGAAAATTGTTTAGAAAAATATAACTCGGTAATGATTCTAGTATGAATGTATACCAAGTGGTGATTTTCTGAAGGTATTTTGAAAGGTGTGAGGTGTGAAAAAATGTTTTAGGTTGTGAGCCAGCAATTAAGAGTTATACCGACCCAAGGTCTTTATGAGTATTTCCTATCCTTATGAGGGTAAAACTGTCCTTATTATTGAGAAATAAGTAGTTTTATCCTTTGGATGTAAAAGGGTCATCGTAGGGTCATCGATTGGTCATTGAAGGCAACAGTTACGAGGATACCTTAGCATTCGAAGGGACTATCATCTTTTAACCGTAGGCAACATCGGAGGGTCATCGAGGGACAAAGTTGTATATTCGAAGGCAACATCCGAGGGACTATAATTTATTTTATGATGATTTAATCGAAGGGTCTTTGCTAAGGGTATCCCCACGTTCGCGGGACATGACCGTAATATCGTAATCATAAGGCAACAAAGAGAGGTCCAAGATCACTTATTCAAAGGCAAAGTTTTACAATTAATTATATAATTAGGATGAAACTCCACATTAAAATTATTAAAAATAATATATTAAAAAATTAATACATTAGAAATTAATACATTAAAAATTAATTTAGGGTGAAACTCCACAAGGGTATCCCACAAATAAAGTGGAATACCTAGCCAATAACCTTTTCCTGGGATAGGTGAACCTTTACGAAACTCAAAAAAAAAAAAGAAACATGTCAGAACACCAAATCAGGGTGCAATCGAAGATTACACCGGAGAAATATCACAACAATAAATAGGATAGGATGAATAATGCATGGCTATGATAAAACATAAAAAAAAAGAATAGAAAAGTCAGCTACTGTCTCGTTCGCCTCTGCCTCGCCTAGCGAAGGCCACGGATTTTGAATTTGAAAACAGCCCCATGTTAGGAACTTTGAATTTTATGGCATTTTATCACAGGAATAACATGGTCAAACATTCAGGGTATTCAGGCATATTTAAATTCCCATACGAAAGCAAATTATATATCAACATTTAATCATGATGCATTATATATGTAGATATGGCCAATTGAAAGTATAAACAATAGAGATACGCAAAACCTGTTTGCCAATTCAAGGTTGAAGGGATTGACCACTTGTAGTATCGGAATAAGTTAGGCAGCGGGAATTGGACGGCGATGGCTTCGGTGCAGATGGGCTGCCTTCAGGGTTTCTTTACTCTGAATTCTCCGGGTAGGCAGGGTTCCTATGCCAAAGTTTCTATCCGTCCTTCTCTGTTCTCTTTCTTTCTTTTTCCTCAAGGTTTTGTTCCAAGGAAACCTTAGAGTGTTTTGCTTCTCTTCCTTCTTTCTCCAGTGAATCTCCCAGTGTAAACTCCAAGTCTTTTTTTCCTCTACTGAAACTTCAGTATTTATAGACTAATTTCGTGGGTAATGGGCTTGGAATGAGGGAGACCCAAGTCCAAAATAATTTGTTATATTTTATTTATTTATTTTAATTATTTAATTAATTAATTAATTAATTAATTAATTTTATATTTTTTTTTTTTTAAGGAAAAATGATGGGTAATTTTTGGGTATGACAGCTGCCCCTGTTCAATATTCTTGAACCGAGAGAGTTAGGATGGCGTGTATGCCATTCGTGGTCTGGAGGTGGAAGATTATTGAACACTAGAATGCCCCAAAAATTTGCACTTGAGAATCGACAGTTGGTCTTGATGGAGATGGGCTTAAAGATGCCATCCGGGAGGTTTGATGATGAAAGCTTCAGATCGCGTCGTATATTAGGCCAATTTGAAGACATGGGTGCCACACTGGGTCGTACGTTAGACCGTATAATGAGTCATCCATTAGGCTGCCGACTTCGCTGGGGAGTCGGAGTGTGTCATATGCTGTTGGGGATAAAGGATCAGAATGGACCATACGCTAGATCGTATCTGAGTTGCAGAATGAGCCGTACGTTAGGCTGAATCTGATGACGAAAGGGGTAGTCGTACGTTAGACTACACTTCAGAAATGTACCGTATGTTAGGTAGCATCTGAGGGGATGGACATCCGAACGGGTCGTACGTTAGACCATCGCAGAATGAGTCGTCTGTTAGGCCGCATCTGATGATGAAAGCGGTAGTCGTACGCCAGACTACACTTCAGAAATGTATCGTACGTTAGGTAGCATCTGAGGGTTGTAAGATCCAAACGGGTCGTACGTTAGACCGCGTTGGGGTTGTTGAAGTTCAGAATGGATCGTACGTTAGATCGTATCCGAGTTGTAGAATGAGCCGTCCGTTAGGCTGCATCTGAAAAAGAAAGTAGTCGTACGCTAGACTACACCCCTGAATGTACCGTACGCTAGGCAGCATCTGAGGATTTGAAGGTCCAAATGGGTCGTACGTTAGACCGCATTGGAGTTGCTGAAGAAGTCATATGTTGGGCTGAATCAGAATGAACCGTACGTTAGGCTGTATCTGATAACCTGTATATGTTGTACTTGCAATAAATGTCTGGGATGGGCTTAAAGATGCCATCGTTAGGAGGATATCGAAGTGTTGTCAGAATGAATGTTCCCATGAACTGTATTTGAAATATGTATCTGAATCTTGAATGTGATTGATAAAGGTGTCTGTCTGAATGAACCTTCTACTTTGACTATATCAGGAGGATAATTAACCTGCAAAGAAAAAGTTAGCTTCATGCTATGTCATGATGCATGAGATGTTTCGTGTTATGCTAAAATAAATGTGAATGTTGTATGCATGCATATGCTGTGAAAGGATGTAATGAATGAGTTATGCGTATGAGAAGTTCTGCTTGGGGACTCTACTGGGGAAAATAAATCCCCATCTACTGATTTGAGACATTTGTGTCGATGACCCTTTCTCGGCTGGGGATGCTTGATTTCTGTCTGATGGTGGAAATATTCAACAGAGCCTGGCTGGGGATGGATGAGATGATCAATCTGTCTGGTGACGCCGACCTCTGTTGGGGAGTAACTGGCTGTGCCTGGGGATACTGCCATTTTCTGAGGAAAAAAAAAAGGCTTGCTGGGGAAGAGAATTGGTAGCGGATTCATTGGAAGCATGATTAGACCTTTTCCTTGATCCTGAAGTCGGGTAGTAATTGCTATTGCTATTCTATGTATGTATTTTTGGTAAACATCAGTCATATTCAAATGCACATATTAATTCAAATTAAATCAATGGACATTTACGCAACCAAAACAGAAAAGTAAAAACAAAAGCATCTTTTTTTTTTGAAAGAGGGTTGTATTGATTTTGAAAGGAGGCCTATAAACAGGCAATTTGTGTACAAGGAGACAGAAATCCTAGTAAGAGGAAATTGTCGAAAACAAAGAGAAAGCTATGTGGAAGAAGTCCTATTGATTTTAAGCCTACTACTGTCATTATGTCTTCGAGCATCTCATCCCTTGCTGTCGGATAGAAGTGATTGGCTTGGTCAGTCCCTCGAACTTGGATGAAAGTTGACTGAGAACGGGACATAGTCATACGCTTTAATCCCTAATTTTTGCCTGGACCGCCTTTTCAGGTTTTCAGTCCACCAGGATACCCTTTTTTGCCCAAGCCGCCTTTTCAGGTTTTCGACTTGCCGGGTGTACATTTTTTTTATATATCCCTAATTTTTGCCCGAACCCTTTTGGTTCGCCGGGATGCCCTTACTTTTGCCTAGATACGTCGATCTAGCGGGTCTCTTTTATGCGTAGTATTTTTTAACTATGTCCGCGTTCACGGGATGTGGGAAGTCTTCACCATCCATTGTAGCGAGTATCATGGCTCCACCTGAGAATACCTTCTTAACTACAAATGGCCCTTCGTATGTGGGAGTCCATTTGCCTCTGGGGTCAGTTTGTGGTAGGATGATGCGTTTGATTACCAAGTCGCCAATTTGATACACTTGTCTCTTGACCTTTTTGTTGAATGCCCTGGTCATGCGCTTCTGATATATCTGCCCGTGACATACAGCCGCAAGTCTCTTCTCATCCATCAAATTTATCTGATCGAGTCGAGTCTGAATCCATTCGTCCTCGTCTAAACCCGCCTCTTTCATGATCCTTAGAGAGGGAATCTGAACTTCCACTGGTAAAACGGCTTCCATTCCGTAGACTAAAGAGAAAGGAGTTGCCCCTGTCGAAGTTCGCACGGAAGTACGATAACCATGAAGAGCAAATGGTAAAATCTCATGCCAGTCTTTGTATGTTACCGTCATCTTTTGTATAATCTTCTTAATATTCTTATTAGCCGCTTCTACAGCGCCGTTCATCTTTGGCCGGTACGGAGAAGAGTTATGGTGTTTTATTTTGAACTGCGTGCAGAGTTCAGTAATCATCTTGTTGTTCAAATTAGTGCCATTGTCAGTGATAATTCTCTCAGGGACGCCGTATCGGCAGATGAGGCTGTTCTTGATGAATCGTGCCACCACATTCTTAGTAACAGAAGCAAATGAGGCTGCCTCCACCCACTTTGTGAAGTAATCAATAGCAACAAGGATGAAACGATGTCCATTAGAGGCGGTAGGTTTAATCTCGCCAATCATATCAATGCCCCACATTGCAAAGGGCCATGGCGCGGTCAACACGTTTAATGGAGCAGGAGGCACATGTACTTTATCCGCATAGATCTGGCACTTATGACAAGTTCTGGAGTGATGGTGGCAATCAGTTTCTATGGTAGACCAATAATACCCTGACCTCAGAATCTTCTTGGCCATTGTATGTCCACTAGAATGAGTCTCAAAGATACCGTCGTGCATGTCTTCCATAATCTTCTCTGATTCCTTTCTATCCACACAGCGAAGCAA
This sequence comes from Lathyrus oleraceus, assembly GCF_024323335.1. Lineage (NCBI taxonomy): Eukaryota > Viridiplantae > Streptophyta > Magnoliopsida > Fabales > Fabaceae > Lathyrus > Lathyrus oleraceus. Next base: position 49,442,332 of record NC_066584.1, on the reverse strand, counting down.
AGTCGAATCATGGTTACGTTTGTACAATATTCCATTACTCAAAAAGAATTTAGCGGAGAACTTCCTCAGAAATTTCCTGTCATTGATGGATGTCCCTTCAGGGTATTCCTGAGCTTCTAAATATCTTTTTATCTCGTGGAACCAAGGCTTCTCTTCTACTTCATCAGCGTTAAGTTTATAACAATATGCTGGTTCGTCTAGTCGTTCAATGGTAATCCGGGGAGCTTCATTGTCCCATCTGACTCTGAACATAGATGACATGGTAGCCAATGCGTCTGCCAACTGGTTCTCCTCTCGGGGAATATGTTCGAATGTGATCTCTTCAAAGTATGGGATTAATGTCAACACCTGCTCTCGATAGGGGATGAGGTTCGGATGTTTAGTGTCCCATTCTCCTTTGACCTGACTGATTACTAGGGCTGAGTCTCCATACACCCTCAAAAACTTGATTCTCAGGTCTATAGCAGCTCTGAGTCCCAAAATACATGCTTCATACTCAGCCATATTGTTGGTACACTCAAAACATAGTCTAGCGGTGAAAGGCGTATGGCCACCCTTGGGGGAAATGATCACGACGCCAATACCGTTGCCCAATGCGTTAGACGATCCATCAAAAACCATAGTCCATCGGGATCCCACTTCGGGTCCTTCATTCGGTCCAGGTTCTTCATAATCAGTAACAAGCATGACATCCTCATCTGGGAACTCAAAATTCATAGACTGATAATCATTCACGGCCTGATGAGCCAAATGATCAGCTAGCACGCTTCCTTTGATTGCTTTTTGGGTGGTATACTGGATATCATACTCTGTTAAAATCATCTGCCATCTTGCTATTCTTCCGGAGAGGGCGGGTTTCTCAAATATGTATTTGATAGGATCCATCTTAGAAATCAACAAAGTGGTGTGATTCAACATATACTGTCTTAGTCGGCGAGCAGCCCAGGCCAAAGCACAGCAAGTTTTCTCGAGCAGTGAGTATCTTGTTTCACAGTCGGTAAACTTTTTGCTAAGGTAGTATATGGCATACTCTTTTCGACCGGACTCGTCATGTTGTCCCAACACGCACCCCATTGAGTTTTCTAAAACGGTTAAATACATGATTAGAGGTCTTCCCTCAACTGGTGGCACCAGAATTGGAGGTTCTTGGAGGTACTTCTTGATTTTGTCGAAAGCTTCTTGACATTCATCATTCCATATCATCTCTTGATTTTTTCTCAGTAACTTGAAGACGAGTTTGCAAGTAGCGGTCAAATGGGAAATAAATTGGGCAATGTAATTCAAACTTCCCAAGAAACCTCTGACTTCTTTATCCGTACGGGGAACTGGCATCTCTTGAATAGCTCTCACCTTGGCTGGGTCGACCTCAATACCTTTACCACTGACAATAAAGCCCAAGAGTTTACCAGATCTTACTCCAAAGGTGCATTTGTTCGGGTTCAATCTCAACTTGTATTTCTTCAGCCTCTCAAACAGTTTGTATAAATGATCGAGATGTTCTTCTTCAGTATGAGACCTGGCTATCATATCGTCCACATATACTTCTATTTCATGATGGATCATGTCATGGAACAAAACCACCATAGCACGCTGGTACGTTGCTCCTGCGTTCTTTAAACCAAACGACATTACTTTATAACAGAAGGTGCCCCATTGCGTCACAAACGTAGTCTTCTCCATGTCCTCAGGTGCCATTTTGATCTGGTTATAACCCGAGAATCCATCCATGAAGGAGAATACCTTGTGTTGAGCGGTGTTGTCTACCAGAACATCAATGTGTGGCAGTGGGAAATCATCCTTGGGACTCGCTCTATTCAAATCTCTATAATCCACACACATTCGCACCTTACCATCCTTCTTTGGTACTGGTACCACATTAGCAACCCATTGGGGATAAGAAGTAACCGCCAGAAAACCAGCATCGAATTGTTTCATGACTTCGGCCTTGATTTTCTCGGACATTTCAGGACGCATGCGACGAACCTTTTGCTTAACAGGACGACAATCTTCCTTCGTCGGCAAACGATGCACTACTATATCGGTATCCAGCCCTGGCATGTCTTCGTAAGACCAAGCAAAAATCTCCACATAGTCATGTAGCATCTGAATCAATCTTTCCTTGATACTGCTTTCCAAGCCTGCTCCTATTTTGACTTCTCTCTTGTCCACCTCGGTACCCAGATTTACAGTCTCAACTGACTCCTCATGCGGCTGTATAGTCCTTTCTTCTTGCAGTAACAGTCTGGCAAGTTCTTCAGGTACTTCACAATCTTCCTCACTTCCATCTTCGGCTCGGTAGATCGGATTTTCAAAGTCATAATGAACAGTAGTAGAACTATTATCAACAGGATCCAGAGTGGATAGGGATCTGCAATTCGTTACGTGCGTGTGTGTAAGAAAACATAGCTCGTTTGAAAGATAATAGGAAAGACAAAGAGCGCAATATTTGAATGCAAAACGTCCATTGATTTATTGAATATAAATATGCTTATGAAAATGACAAAACCCTTAACAAATTAGCTATTGTGCCTCGGGCATAGACACAATGCTTTAAGAAGTTTGATTGTAAAAGAAAATTAAAATTTGCAATTCTAGAATAAACAATAACAATTACTCCTGACTAAAGGAAATCGGGATAATGTCTTCAGTCTTCCAATTGTTGAGTCCGTCACCAATTGTTGGGAAAATCCAGCTATCCAAGTCGCAATCACTATCATCATCTTCCATAGCATTAATCTGATTTTTGACTATCTTTCCAGAGTTAAACCCCAGGCCAGCTTTATCAGACTTGTACGGTACATTGATCAGTTGACCCCAACCAGCACGATCACCATTTTCAATCGCGGCTTGAGCATCTTTCAGAGAGATCATGACAGGGGGAACACGAACAACCTTGGGCACAAGGGGAGTTGGCTTAAGGACAGGACTGGGTGGAGGAACCACTTCAAATGACTGAGAAGGAGTCTCAAAGAATTCACCATCCATCTCGACGTATTTGAAGGCTTGCACACTACTGACAATATACTCTTCTTCTCCACATACAGTGACAACCATGCCTGCTATTGGATACTTCAGCTTTTGATGAAGTGACGAAGCTACCGCACCTGCCCCATGGATCCAAGGGCGCCCCAACAAGCAGGAGTAGGCGGGACGAATGTCCATCACGTGAAAGGTAGTGTTGAAGACTTGAGGTCCTATCTTGATAGGGAGAACCACTTCACCATAGACAACACTCTTCGCACCATCGTAAGCACGCACCACAACATCACTAGGTTTCAGTTCAATGCCTTTGTAGTCAAATTTATCGAGTACAGCTTTCGGGAGCACATTCAAGGAAGAGCCGTTGTCGATCAACACGTGAGCCAGGGTGATCCCCTCACACTCGATGGAGATATGCAGAGCTTTATTGTGATTCTTTCTCGCTGGTGTCAGGTCAGCATCGGAAAAGCCTAGGCCATTGTCAACAGTCAAATTAGCAACATAATGTTCGAATTGATCGACGGATGTTTCTTGAGGCACATGAGCGGTCTTCAAGAATTTCATCAACGCATTGGCATGGGATTCAGAAGATAACAATAAAGACAACATTGAGATTTTAGACGGAGTATGCCCCAATTGTTCCACTACATCAAAATCGCTCTTACGGATGATTTTCAGCATCTCTTCCATTTCCTGTTTGGCAACATCTTCAGAAGTAACTTCGACCGATGTCTCTGACTGAGGAGGATTGACTGGTCTTTTTCCTCGAATTTCGGGAGCGGGAGGTGAGATTTTTGGGGAGTAGATCCTTCCACTTCGAGTAACTTTACTAGTCCCCACAATATCATTAGGATTAGCAGAACTACCAACCTGCTTTATGCCATGGATGTAAACGTCGCCTCCATAGTTCCACGGAATAGCTTTGCTGGAGGAATATGGCACGGGGCCAGGTGCGGTAATAATCAGGGGAGCCACTTTGGGCTCAGCGGTAATCTTCACAGGCACTCTAGTAGCGGTAATCTTCACTGGAGCTTTGGACCTAGCAATCACAGATACCTCTTCAATAGAGTTGTCCACCTTAGGAACCCTTTCAAATAGAATTGTACGATCATCCATCAGCCGTTGAATGCCGTTCTTCAACTTCAAACAATCATTGGGTCGGAGTACACAGAGATCGCAATCTTCAGCACAACCTGGAAATAAACCAGCTTGCAATAAATTCTTCTTAACGATCAGGAGAGGAGATGCTAAATCAGCAACGTCAGTAACGTGAGAATTGTCGTCCACAACATTAACATTCTGGTCATGATTAGGCATAGGTGCTGTGATGACATTGGGGGTCGTCGGAGGATCAAATTCAATTTCTCCAGCGTCGATCATATCCTGAATCTTGTTCTTCAACAACCAGCAATCATTCGTATCATGCCCGGGGCTATCGGAGTGATAGGCACACCTGGCGTTGGGATTATAACGAGGAGAAGTAGTGTTGGGATTTGCAGGAGGGCCTCTGAGGGTAATCAAATTGGCCTTTAACATACTCTGCAGTGCTTGGGTTAAAGTCATATTGATCTTGGTAAACTGTCTTCTCGACCTGTCTTGTCTGTGTTGGAAGTTCTGAGATGGCGGTGCGGCAATTGTAACTGCCCCAACAGTATGGTCACGATTCTTCTTGTTATGCTTCCTCTCACTGTACACAGCATTTGATTCATTCTTTCCCTGATAGGACTTTTTGGTGCTTGCAGAAGTAGCTGCCTGTATCTTTCCACTTCGAATGCCGCTTTCAACCCGTTCACCTGTCAAGATAAGTTCAGTGAAACCTGACGAGGAACTTCCCAGTAGATGGCTGTAGAATGGGCCAGTCAGTGTACCCATGAACATGTCCACTAACTCTCGATCAGTCATAGGGGGTTTGACTCTGCCAGCCAAATCTCTCCACTTTTGAGCATATTCTTTGAAACTTTCTTTAGAGCCCATAGTCATATTCTGTAGCTGTAGCCGAGTAGGCGCTAACTCAGAATTATACTGGTAGTGCTTGTAGAAAGCTGTTGCTAAATCAGTCCATGTGCGGATGTTAGAGCTCTCAAGCTGATAATACCACTCTAACTGTGTGCCAGACAGACTCTCTTGGAAGAAATGGATCCACAGTTTCTTATCAGTAGTGTGCGGCTGAATCTTTCTCACATAAGCCCTTAGATGCATCTGAGGACAAGAGGCACCATCATACTTAGTGAAAATGGGAACCTTGAATTTGCGGGGAATGACCACATCAGAGACCAGACCCAAGTTTTCGAAATCCAGACCGGGCACTTTCTGCCCCTCCATAGCTAGCATACGTTCTTCCAGCAACTTGTACTTATAATCCTTCGGAGAGTACTGTTCATGTTCATAATCTTCATCGTCGTCCTCAGAATTGACGAGATTAGGATTCTCATCTTCCGAATCATTCTCGGTCTCTTCTTCTGAATCCTTCGGAATTCTAATCTTGACTCCTGTAACCTGTCCCTTAAGCCTTCTCCCCGGGTTGATGTAACCCACAGGTTTCTGGTCCTTCTTCTTCTCCATCAAAAGAGCTTTCAGTTCTTCCTGCCCCTTAGATAAGCTCAGCATCATTTCCTAGAATTGAGCATTCTGGGCCTGGAGATCTTTGACAGTTTGTTCGAGAGCCATTGTTCAATCTGTTTGAATCTGCTGGAATCTGTTTGATAGGAAAATCGTGAGAACACTGATCCTTTAGAATACCTGTTATGCGATGCAATGCAATGTATGAAATGTTTTCAAGGACTTTCGGGATTTAAATTTGCATAAACTAACAAAAAGAGCTTTTTTTTTCTTTCTCTTTTGTTTTTGCTTTTGTTTTTGTTTTTTTCTGTTTTTTTTAGCAGAGTTAAATCCCTAAATCCTTGAAATGGTTAGTACAATGCCATGATGTTATGATGTTATGTTGTTATGATGTCATGTTGTTAGATAAATAACAAGCACAAGCAAGTCACACAACAATCATTCCTAGGTTTTAAGGCTTGCGTGAGTTCCATAGGTAAATACCCTCCCCACTGAAGTTTGGTTGGTTCAACCTGTCTTAGAATAGTAACCGGGTTCTAGAAGGATCTCAAATCATTGACCTTTCCTTAAGTCCACTTCAGTGCAACACCAAGTGGTTGACCGAAGCTTCCCTAAAGTCCAATCTCAAAGAGTGTAGTATCGAGTCTCAACCAACTCCAGTCGGAACCGAAGCCAGTTATCTCACTACTTTCTAATGGCCAGGATGAGTCAATTAGGGTTCTAAAGGTCTGGTTAATGCTTTTATGACACCACGCGAATGCCAAATATTTCCTCAACTAACATGAGGAACATCAGGACATCCAAAGTGCCACATTAACCGTAGCCATCATTTTGACCATTCCAGTATACGCCGGACAGTCGCGATGATCTCTTGCTACTTACCTAAGGTACACTAGATCCGGGTGTAGGATCTTTCACTCAAGCATAACATACCTAAGCATTCCCTTAAAAATAAATCAGACAAATTGAATAAGTGATCTTGTTTTTAAGGTAACCTCTCTTTTTAAATATTTAGGGTCCCCAGCAGAGTCGCCAGTTCTGTCATACGGTGAACTGGACTTTTTGTGTTTTTATCGCAATGTCGCGGTTAGCAAGAGTCGCCACCGACTTTTCTTTTATCCAATAAGGAAAGGTGGAAAAGAACAGGAAAAACCTTAATTTAGATTTTGGGTTCGGGAGGTACATTATACAAAGGGAAGGTGTTTAGCACCCTTTGTATCCATGGTTATCCATGGGCTCTTAATTGCTCGATCACTTATATTATTTTGTCTAAAAAAAAAAGTGTTTGTGAATTGTTTAGAAAATTGTTTTGAAAAGAGAATTTAACTTTGTAATGATTCTTGTATGAATGTATACAAAGTGATTATCTCGTTTAGTTTTGAAAATTGTTTAGAAAAATATAACTCGGTAATGATTCTAGTATGAATGTATACCAAGTGGTGATTTTCTGAAGGTATTTTGAAAGGTGTGAGGTGTGAAAAAATGTTTTAGGTTGTGAGCCAGCAATTAAGAGTTATACCGACCCAAGGTCTTTATGAGTATTTCCTATCCTTATGAGGGTAAAACTGTCCTTATTATTGAGAAATAAGTAGTTTTATCCTTTGGATGTAAAAGGGTCATCGTAGGGTCATCGATTGGTCATTGAAGGCAACAGTTACGAGGATACCTTAGCATTCGAAGGGACTATCATCTTTTAACCGTAGGCAACATCGGAGGGTCATCGAGGGACAAAGTTGTATATTCGAAGGCAACATCCGAGGGACTATAATTTATTTTATGATGATTTAACCGAAGGGTCTTTGCTAAGGGTATCCCCACGTTCGCGGGACATGACCGTAATATCGTAATCGTAAGGCAACAAAGAGAGGTCCAAGATCACTTATTCAAAGGCAAAGTTTTACAATTAATTATATAATTAGGATGAAACTCCACATTAAAATTATTAAAAATAATATATTAAAAAATTAATACATTATAAATTAATACATTAAAAATTAATTTAGGGTGAAACTCCACAAGGGTATCCCACAAATAAAGTGGAATACCTAGCCAATAACCTTTTCCTGGGATATGTGAACCTTTACGAAACTCAAAAAAAAAAAGAAACATCTCAGAACACCAAATCAGGGTGCAATCGAAGATTACACCGGAGAAATATCACAACAATAAATAGGATAGGATGAATAATGCATGGCTATGATAAAACATAAAAAAAAAGAATAGAAAAGTCAGCTACTGTCTCGTTCGCCTCTGCCTCGCCTAGCGAAGGCCACGGATTTTGAATTTGAAAACAGCCCCATGTTAGGAACTTTGAATTTTATGGCATTTTATCACAGGAATAACATGGTCAAACATTCAGGGTATTCAGGCATATTTAAATTCTCATACGAAAGCAAATTATATATCAACATTTAATCATGATGCATTATATATGTAGATATGGCCAATTGAAAGTATAAACAATAGAGATACGCAAAACCTGTTTGCCAATTCAAGGTTGAAGGGATTGACCACTTGTAGTATCAGAATAAGTTAGGCAGCGGGAATTGGACGGCGATGGCTTCGGTGCAGATGGGCTGCCTTCAGGGTTTCTTTACTCTGAATTCTCCGGGTAGGCAGGGTTCCTATGCCAAAGTTTCTATCCGTCCTTCTCTGTTCTCTTTCTTTCTTTTTCCTCAAGGTTTTGTTCCAAGGAAACCTCAGAGTGTTTTGCTTCTCTTCCTTCTTTCTCCAGTGAATCTCCCAGTGTAAACTCCAAGTCTTTTTTTCCTCTACTGAAAATTCAGTATTTATAGACTAATTTCGTGGGTAATGGGCTTGGAATGAGGGAGACCCAAGTCCAAAATAATTTGTTATATTTTATTTATTTATTTTAATTATTTAATTAATTAATTAATTAATTAATTAATTAATTAATTATTATTATTTTTTTTTTTTTAGGAAAAATGATGGGTAATTTTTGGGGTATGACAGCATGGTATGATCGTCTAAGTAATTTTCTATGTGAAAAAGGTTTTGAAAAAGGAAAAGTAAACAAGACTTTATTTATCAAGAAGATAAAGGGGAACACCTTACTTGTTCAAGTCTACATAGACGACATAATCTTCGGTTCAACCAACAAAGAACTATGTGAAGAATTTGCGTTGATAATGCAAGGTGAATTTGAAATGTCTATGATGGGAAAGATGAACTACTTCCTTGGATTGCAAATCAAGCAACTAAAAGACGGAATCTTTATCAACCAATAAAAGTATTGCAAAGAGTTGTTAAAGAGATTTGAAATGGATGATTGTAAAGCAATGTCAACACCAATGGGCTCCGGAACCTATGTTGATCAAGACGAATCAGGTGTGTCAATTGATATTACGAAGTATCGAGGTATGATTGGTTATTTATTATATTTGATGGCAAGTCGTTCTGACATAATGTTTAGCGTGTGTTTATGTGCTCGCTTCTAAGCAAATCCAAAGGAGTCACATCTCACGACGGTCAAAAGAATCATGAAGTATCTCAAAGGAACAACCAACGTTGGCTTATGGTATCCTAAAGGTAGTGTTTGTAGGTTGATTGGTTATTCTGATGCGGATTATGCAGGTTGTAAAATAGATAGAAAAAGTACTAGTGGAACATGTCACATCCTTGGTAATGCATTAGTCTCATGGTCATGTAAGAAACAAACGTGTGTTGCTCTTAGTACGGCTGAAGCAGAATACATAGCAGCGGGTAGTTGTTGTGCACAAAATCTTTGGCTAAAGCAACAATTAAGTGACTATGGAATCGATCTTGGATGCATACCACTCCGATGCAACAACACAAGTGCGATTAATATTACAAAGAATCCTATCATGCACTCAAGGACCAAACACATAGACATTCGACACCATTTCCTTCGTGATCATGTGCTTAAAGGCGATGTCGAAGTTACCTTTGTCGATACTCATAATCAACTAGCGGACATTTTCACAAAACCACTCGCAAAAGAACCATTTTATAAGATTCGAAGAGAACTTGGCATTTTGGATGAAGGTGATATATAAATCTTCCATAATTATTCACTATACATTATAATGAGGCCAAGGTACACAAGTTTTTAATTTTTTTTTATTTGTGAAATTTCTCTTTAAAATGTGTATATGAAATTTTTGCCTTTTGTTGATTTTATATTAGGTAAATTTAATTTTATGATAAAAAAATTTTCACTCAAAATTGCATTAGTATGTATATTACCTTGTCAAACTTAAATTTTTTGAAAATCCTTCATATTTTGGGCTGTGCAAAGCTATTATTTTTTCACTTTTTTCTTAGAGTAATCGGTTACTCCAAATTGGATAATTGATTATCCTGTCTGTTTTTGCCTTCCTGACGCGTTTTCCATCTACGTAACTGATTACCCTTTTTAGAGTAATCAATTACCACTGGTTCTTCCATAATTTTTTAAATTTTTTTTAACACACGTGAGTTTTTTTTTCATAAAGAGTACTTTTGGTCTTAAGTGTTTTTTCTTGTTTTTTTGCTTAAGTCAATCACTTTAGCATCGGTACTCTATATCTCTCTCTTTCCATTCCGTGCTAAGTTTAGTTTATATTATGTTTGTATTATCTTTTGTTTCATTCTTGTGTTATGTGGTGCTTGGTGTATGTTGTTTGCATATTGTTACTTATTTCACCCTTTTTGTTAATGACAAAGGGGGAGAAGAGATTGTTATTGTGTTATTTCTTTGTTTTCTGTTTCTCTATAACAAAATGAAGATTTCAAAAGACTCCTTAAATCATAAATTAAGGGGAGCATCAATTAAGGGGAAGCATTTGCTAGAGAAACATGCTTGGATCGAACTTTCCTTTTTTAGGGTTGTCATCATCAAAAAGGGGGAGATTGTGAAGACATGACTTTTCAAATATTTTGATGACGACAAACTTCTCTACAAGTCTAAGATTGATTAACAAAAAGGATTGATCAAGATTCAAGCTCATGAAGGAAGTTTTCAACTAAATGATCAAGTCTCGATGAAACTCATGAAGATTCGTATTTCAAATGAATATGTATAACACTTGACCTTTAGATGATTATACAAGTGTTCAAAACATGTCTCATTCATGCCATAATCATTGGGAGTAATTTTATGCATCAAAGAAATCATAACACTTCATTTTTTAAGCTATTTTTCAAATTTGTGATGAAGTAATCGATTATCCATTTTAAGGTAATCAATTACTCTGTGAAAAATTCAAATATTTTTGCACGTTGGAGGCAAGTAACCGATTATCCATATTAAGGTAATCGATTACCACTGAACCAGAAGCAAAAATCAGTGCATCTCTTCACATAAACTTTTCTATTTTCTCTACCATGAACCATGACATCCTTTGGGTAATTGCATCCATTTGAGGAGGTGTTTAGACAACATATATACATCATTTTTTCAGATTTCAAATTCACCTCCTTTAAAAAATTTCAAATTAATTACTCATATTCTTTCAAACATTTTTTAAGTGTTCTTCCAAATTTTCTTAAGAGTGAAACCTTGCATAAACCTTTTTTTAAGCATCATAGTTTCATTCCATACAAAGAACACTTGTATAATTATTGTGAGAATTAAGTGTTACAAAGGAGAAGATCAATTGATAAATGATATACTTCAAATTTTCAACTATTTCATCTTCTACAAAAATTCAGAATTGTATCTCTTGATTACAACTTATTTTTAGGATTGTTAAGAATAAGTTTGTAAGGTTTTATCCTTGCTATCCGGTGTGTGGATGCAAGAGGTCATTTTGTGAGAATTTAAGTCTCAATTGGACTTTAAACATTGTAAATCCAAGAGGATTGTTCTTGGTGTGTTAGAACTAGATATAAAGGCCTTAAGGTGTATTGTATAGGAATCTAACATTATAGTGAATTCTCTTTCGTGTTGAAAGGAAAGTGGAGTACTCTCGATATGTGAGGGGAACAACTATACATCGTGGTGTTCTTTACTTTTCGCACTTTACCGCTTTTCATCACATAAGCATCTCAAGAAAGTAAAAGTCAATAAATTGTAAAAAATCCGGAAAATCGTCTAAGTGCCTCATTCACCCCCTGTAAGGCACTCCTTAAACTTACAGATCTGACATAGAAATCACGCCCAAGAGGTGCGACCAAAGTCTAGCCTAAGAGACTTAGTCACAAGTCTTGTCTGATGGCTTGATATAATTCCCGTCATAGAGGTCCAACGCCTCTCCTAAGGGACTTATAATATCATCATATGGGCTACAAGTAACTTTGCTTGAGGGACTTAGATTCCCTAGACTTACTAAACTCTCTCCCAAGGGACTTAGAGTTTTCTCGGGCGGGATTCGACATATAAATCATGCCTAAATGGTATGACCGAAGTCTGGCCTAAGAGACTTAGTCACAAGTCTTGTCTGATGGCTTAATATTAGTTATGCCCGAGGGACTTAGAATCCCCAGGCTGACTAAACTCTCGCTCGAGGGACTTAGTTTTCTCGAGCGTTATTCGACATAGAAATCATGCCCAAGTGACACGAGCGAAGTCTAGGCTAAAAGACTTAATCACAAGTCTTACATAAGGGCTTGATAGAAGTCCTGTTTGAGAGGTCTAAGGCCTCGCATGAGAGAATTATAATCTCATCAGTCGGGATACAAATAACTTCTCTTAAGATACTTAGATTACTCAGGTTGACTAAACTCCCACCTGAGGGACTTAGAGTTTGCTCTGTGGGATTTGACATATAAATCATGACCAAAAGGCGCGACCGAAGTTTAACCTAAGAGACTTAATCACACGTCTTTTCTGGGGGCTTGATAGAAGTCCCGCTCGATAGGTCTAACGCCTTAATCGAGGGACTTTTAATCTTATCAACCAGGCTACAAATAACTTCACATGAGGAACTTAGAATCCTCAGGATGACGAAACTCTCTTCTGAGGGAATTAGGGTTTCCTCGAGCGGGATCCTACATAGAAATCATGCCTAGGAGACGTGATCGAAGTCTAGCCTAAAAGACTTAGTCACAAGTCTTATTTGAGGACTTGATAGAAGTCCCGCTCGAGAGGTCAACACCTCTCTTTAGGGACTCTTAGTCTCACCAACTAGACTACACATAACTCTGCTAGAGGGTGTTAGAATCCTTCAGATGATACCAAATAATATGATTTCCCTTAGGGGTCCCCTGAGCCTATTAGGCTTAGTGCGTCACACATATTATCAAAAGCTCACGACATCGGGATACTCCCCAATACAATGCTCTAAAAAAAACTTCACCCTCTATCAAGTCCCTCGTACTTTAAGGACTATGTATTATTATATTTGTGAAGGATTTGACTAGGGCGACAATTATATGCTGCCCATAGAGGGGGCGACAATCATGTATCATCCAGGGAGGTATCATCTCGCCCATCAAAGCTTCCATATCGCCAACTCATAGGAAACGTGGGATAAGACGTTTATGGGGTAGAGAGAAGTCAGGGTTAATAACTGACCCACACCCTCCTTAGAAATGGGCAAAAGTCCTTTCAAAGAAAACATAGTCCCCAAACCTCTATAAATACCTCTCCCCCACTTAGAGAAAAAACATATCTTAACTACTACAAATCACACCCCACACACGTTTACCCACAGACAACCAACACATACAAGATCTCTCACCTCACACAAGTAGGTCCTCAAAACCACCATAAAACACCACAGTACAAGGCTTCTTACCACTACGGACAAGTCCTCACCACCGTACAACGTAACATACATACTAAAATCTTTAAGCATCCTTATTCTTTACAAAAGTGATATGAATACCTACACTTTTTGACCTATAAATAATTAAAATAACAAAAATTAAAGCCTTAAATATCAAATATAAAGAACTGAAAATTTTTAATCATTCATAATGTTATAGAAAAATTAATAATATTTTAAAATTTTATGAATAACATTTTATAAAAACCTTATTTTAAATATGCAGCTTGAATTTAAAAAAAAAAGGAAAGACTAAAATTAATAACAGAAAAATTTAGAGATTAAAAATCCTTATGTTTAAGATTAAAAAAACTTATTTAATCCTAAAAAATAAGGTAAAATAAAGTAAGGAAGATAGATTGTGCGCATTAGATAGATATTTCTGCATCCAAAAATCCCGAAATCCACACCTTGGCGCGCAACAACACCACAGAGAACCTCACGAAAAGGGTTTAAGAATCACTTCATTTTTCTTCCTCTCTCTCTCTCTCTCACAACAAAATCCCTAAAAATTTCGAACTCAAAATCCACACTACACTATCTCCAATGCCATCAACAACCCTATGAAACCCTCTTCTTCCCTCAATCTCCACAACAACTCCTCAATGGCATTCTCTTCCGCACTCCGACTCCTCACACTCTCCCCTTTCACTCCCGCCACTCGCCTCTCATTTCTCCGCCGCACCACGCCGGATATCCGATTCCTCTCAGCCTCTTCCCGACGTCGTCCCTCCACTTCTATTAAGGCTTCCACTGCTGTTGGGCGCCGTGACGAACCGGAGCAAGACGGAAATGGAAGTTTGGCGGTGGTGGATAGTAACGGTAGTGATACTGTTAAGAGGACCGAGGGGAGGATTGTGCTGACTGAACTTCATAAAGAGGCAACGGAAGCTTACATGGCGTATGCTATGTCGGTGTTGCTTGGTCGTGCTTTGCCTGATGTTCGTGATGGGTTGAAGCCTGTTCATAGAAGGATTCTGTTAGTACTTTTTATTGCAAACTTAATTGTTTTTTATTATTGTGTGATTTTCTGTTTGAGAAACTGTAAATGTATTTTGATTTTTTTTGTACCAAAGGATGTTTATAGGATTTATTTCATAGTTATGAATTGAATGCATGATATATCAACAAAAACATGGAAACTAGCCCGGGTCGTGGGCACTCTTGGAAGATCATGCAGACGTCTTTTTGACACTCATTTTCGAAACTCTCATGTTGAGTTTGTTAGGAGACAAGTCAATGAGATTATTGATTGATGTTTGCTGGAAGTTTTGAAATTTCTTCATTTGGGATTTATTTTATATTTTGTTCGTGAGATATAAAGGTGGAAATTTAAATGCCTTTGATGACTTTCCCCATGTTGTGATTTTTCTGCTTTGAAGGATTTTACAAATTTGTGAGGTGAATTGCTTTTTTGCTTTGGTTATTTACATCATCTATTAAAAAGTTGTCTGAGGATAACTGGAGATTATTTAAACTAACTATTGAGATTTCTCCTTCTTTAGTATTGGCTTAGTCCTAAAAGGAGGCAAATTTCAATTATTTTCTTCTTTCATTTTCTTTTATATCTCAAACCGAACATTGAGAGTTTTGTGTTATGATATTAGTATTTTAGACAACAGCTGGAAAAAAATGTTAGCATCTTAGACGCGACTGTGCTCTCAGAGCTGAATAACTGTCCCAAATATTTAAAACTCAGATATATGTTATTGTAATGAAAAACTCACTCAAATTTATGTCTCAATGGAGTGAATCAATGGTTGTTGTCATTATGTTAGTCATGACACTTATTGAAGCACACTTTAGTTACATGTTGTGAAAACTTTGTTGTATGTTTTGAAGCAGACCTTGTATGTTTAGTTCATATGAAGATTTTCAATTTGAGATGACCACTTATGGTTTGCTAAGCAGCATTAATCTAGGGGTATAATTTAAACTCTTAATTGTCTATTCATATTCTCCACTAACTTCTTTTGATTGTCATTTTCCAACTTATCGATGGAACTGAAACATGAATTGACAGCAAAATTTATCATTAACCACTTATTTGAATACTACAAAACTTTTAAGTCGAGGGAAGTTTAGGAAATTATAGTAAAAAGTACTTAATTAGGATGTAGATCCATTATCCATAACATATCATTCAGAGTTCATGTTGCTTCATACTTTTGACATTTGGAGTTTGCTTAAATTTGACAGTTCTCATTGAGATGTTTTTGCAAGACAAGCTAATATTCTGAATGCAGATTTGCAATGCACGAGCTCGGCCTTTCATCCAAAAAACCATTCAAGAAATGTGCAAGAGTTGTTGGAGAGGTTAATAATTTTTTTATAAATATTTGTTAATAATTAATGAAGCACTCAATAAATGCATCTAGACATATGTTTGGAGTTTGAACAGTGTATTATCTACTGTCATTTTTACTGTTGATATAGGCTGCTATACCACGCTATTATTGTAGGTATTGGGAAAATTTCACCCTCATGGTGACTCTGCTGTATATGATTCCATGGTTCGGATGGCCCAGGTAAAACAATGTTTGTTGCTTTTTTTGTTTGTTTTATTTTCTCATCATCTTAAAGATATACTGGATTGCTGGGTCAATAGTTTCTTATCTGTAATATCATATCATAGAAAGTTGATAAAGGAGCCATTGTAATTTATATCCCTAAAATGAGCTACTCCAAACACTAACTGTTTTTCTTCTCTAAATTGCTATCATACTTTCTAGTTAGTTATGCACAACTATTATTCCATAATTGATTATGGTTGTTTATAATTTTGGGATTTGATAATAATTTTATTATTTAGATCAATAATAAATTACTATATCTTTCTTTACTTTTAGAGTCTATTTGGCTGAGGGTAAATGGAGGGGAGAAAATATTTAATAGTTTGTCTTTGGTTCAAAATTTTAAGAGGGGGATGAGAGGTAGATGGAGGGGACCAGAATCCCCTTTGAACCACTTTTTGCTTCCCCGATTTGGGGGGATTTTGGAGGGGGGGGGGGAGTGTTTCATTTTAATTTTAATTTTAATTATATTTACATATTTACCCTTATTTATTTATTTAAATATAAATTTAACTTATTAAAATGTTAAAAGTTCTATTTTGAACAAATTTCATCTTCCTTTTATATTTCTTGTATTTTTATATCTTCATCTTATTATCATTATACATGTTCAAATTTTTTATTTAATTTTCTATATTTTAATGTTACTTTTTAATTATCGTAATGTTTTTTGTTTATAATAATTTTTGTTAGATTTTATTGTATTTGGTAATCTTTTTAAAATTATATATTATAATCGTTATGTTTTTATAAAATCTTTCATGATGTTCTCTGATTGAATACTTATATTTCGTCAATGAATTTGTATTTGAATTATAAACGGTAAATATCATGTCTCTTATGGTAAAATTAGAAGTATAAAAAAGTAAATTAGTTTTAAAATACCCCCTTCCTCTTGTGAACCAAACATATTTGTAAATAAAATGTCTCCTATCCCCTCCCATTTCATATTTTGAACCAAACATATATGTAATTAAAATCCCTCTCCTCCCCTTCCCTTGATAAAAATCCATCCCCTCGATTGAACCATTTATTAAGATGACATGTCTTATCATGATTTGTCTCAAGTTTTTATTATTTTTAGGTTATAAGTAAACTTATGGTGCCTTATGAAATTATGAGTTTGGAATAATCACTAGTATTGCTATTTCCATCTATGGATAGATTATAGATACCAATTACCAAGGTAGACAAGTATTTTACTTGAGAGACAAACTACTACCCTTCCTAGAGGATAATTTTAGTTTATGAAGCTAATCATAATTTCCCCTGATAATTCTTACCCTTAATAAAATTTCAATTTTGTTCAATGCGTTTGGTCCTCTCAAATAATTAGGCTGCCTGCTTATCACAAGTCCCGTAGCATTAAACAACTTCCTCTCCAAATAAATGGTTGATTTGGTGACAATGCAAAGTTGAACATCAATGCTACTCCATCAAGGACAGTCAATGACAGACAAAAATTCATCTTTCATGGATGAGACAATCTTCATAATCTAGACCTCTAAGTCAAAGTTGATGTCACTGTCAGACGCCCGCATATCATAGTTGCTTGTGTCCAACCTGTCACTCGAGAGCAGGGCACCGGCCGGCTTGGTGTAAACAAGGCGATCAGTTTATTGCACGCTATTGACAACACTGCCTACTACTCGTTTTCCCACCACCCAGTTTCTTCTTTTGGCCAAATAATCTAGCTATTCACCTGAAGTGTGGGATGGATGTTAGTTTTTTTGGATGTGGTAATTTGACATTACAATTTACATCGCTTTATTGGTCTGTCTACGTTTTATGTGTTCTGGGGGATTGGAAGTTTGAAATAAAGAATAAATATCCTTTCTCTACCTTTAGCTATTTCCTGTTGTTTCACCTAGTGTCTTTTGGCATGTAATATATGCAATTACTTTTTGTAGTGATACTTTTTGCTGATTCTCTCCTTGACTTTTAGTATCATTTTATATTCTGCTTTTATATTTATATTTTTCCAATGTTTTTCAGGATTTTTCATTACGAAGTCCTTTGGTCAATGGTCATGGAAATTTTGGGTCAATTGATGCTGACCCTCCTGCTGCCATGCGTTACACAGAGTGCAGATTGGAAGTATGTGTTTAACCCCTTACTCTTTAAATATGGACTCTACTTTTCTAATAGTTTAACTTTTTTTATACCAAAAAGTTTGATATAACGGACTCTCCAATCAATAGTTATTTGTGTTTGTTAATTACTGGTAGGTAAAGTTGTGCACTAATTTTTAATCATGCCATAGTTCTGATGTCAGTAAACAAACTGTTATTTTTTATCCAATTGTGAGCAGTTTTAAAAATAAACAATCAAGACGACAAACTTGAAATTTGATGTTCATGGGATAGTTTCCTTTTCAGAAGTGTGAGGAGAGGAAAATTGGAAGATCATGTAACTTACATTCATCAGTTATTTAAGGGATTCTGCTTTAAAATTATGTTTTTTGTACTTTATTTAGCTATATATCTGAATTCTGGAGGACTTGTTCTTGAGAAACTATTGCAGGATGTGCTAAAAAGATTTGTTAAAATTTGGTCTTGCGGATTAACCTAACAAGGATCTTCTAGGAAAAACAACTCTGTCTTCATAAACATGAATGATCAGTTCTTGTGTTTTACTTGGCTATTGTTTGGTATTCTGTTGCTTAGACATCATATGCATATTTCTTATCTAAATCTCTGTTGTTAATAAATGATTATAGTTGGAATTTTCTTCTTCGAAGAGTCTTGTTCTTTTTTAATTTTTCTTATTGGAAGGGAGTGTTAAAGAGACCATGACTTTAGAACTGTGTTTAATTAAACCCAAAAAGTCACTATAATTTTAATAATTTTTGCAGAAGGTGGTGGAAGTGCATTTTTCCATAGTATTTTAGTGATTTTAATAGAATTTGTTGTTGCATAGTTCTTGCTTTTGCTTATATGAAAATAGAGGGAATGAGTTGTATGAATCTTTCTTGTCCAAATACCTGTTTTAGGGGATTGACATGAAGTTTTATTAGCCTTAAAGAAAATGTCCAGAATTTTGGATTTACTGTCATTGTCTTTCATGTTCTTTGAATAGATTTGCATATTGGCATACAGTTTGAAGGAATTTAATTAGTTCTTGGTCTAAATATGCAGGAATTGGCTGAAGCAATGTTGTTGGCAGATCTTGATCAAGATACAGTAAGTCGCTGCCGTTCTCTGCCTTTTGGATTTTCTGATTTAATTTGACATCAATGTTGAGTGCTTTATATGTGTAATCATTCCTCGTTGCAGGTTAATTTCGTTCCAAATTTTGATAACTCACAGAAAGAGCCATCAGTCCTACCCGCTCGTCTTCCAACCTTATTGTTGAACGGTTCTTCTGGGATTGCGGTGATTTTGGGTCCCCTTTTGCATATTGAAATTCCTGATATTTGTTCATCAATAAATCATACACATATGCATCTTCTTACATAGAGCTTTGTATTCTTATATTTACCAGGTTGGCATGGCGACTAATATCCCTCCTCATAATCTCGGGGAAGTAGTAGATGTGCTCTGCGCTATAATACATAATCCAGAAGCTACTGTGAGTGCCAAATCTCACTTTCTTTTTTGATAAAATGGAAATTCATTAAAAACATAGGTACAGCCAGATACACCACAGAACAGCTGACAAAGTACAGTTGGATGGAGTCTTGACCTCTTCTCTTCTTCCAGATCTTTTGAACATTATTGTTGCAAAGGAATACTTGCAATACACTTTCTGGAAAGGTCTTGGAAAGACACTTCATGATTGGTTTCTTTAGAAGGTTGACAAACTTTTAAAAAGCGATTAATTTGAATCAAATTTGTCAGCTTTTTTGAGAATGGATCAATCATAATGTATTGAAGAATGTGTTGGTCTTGTCACAACTAAAAAGTCACTGTTACAGCAAACTTAATTCTCTACCAACTAAGAACAGCCAATTCCACAATAAACTTGCCCGTTGTCAAATTAAGAATTGTCTTGTAACTGTTCATTTGTATAACTGTTGTAATGCAAATGCCAATTCAGAGTTCGTAAGTAAAATAGTTCTTAAGAAATGAAAGCATAGTCATTTTATTATTTTTCAGTTGCTATTTTGTAGGCTTTTAAATCTTATTAATTTCTCCCCTTCTTTCCTTTTAAGTTTTATAATTTTTCCTGGTCTGTTGTAGCTGCAAGAATTACTTGAATACATGCCGGGACCCGACTTTCCAACAGGAGGACTGATTATGGGAAACTATGGGTGAGTCTATCAAGTTTTTGGAAGGATCCCTTTCTTATGTATATTTCATAAAGGTTTTTAATTTTTTATGTTGGCTGACAAATTTGTATTAACTGTGTCAATATAAACTTAAAATACGTTGCCTATAGCATTCCTTTTAGCTGGTAGTCGCAATCTAACTGATTACTTGTCAGTTGCAAATCAATAAACATCGCTAATGTTTTGGTGATGGTGTATGGATAGTTGATGTGTTGCATCGTACATTCTTTGCATTTTCATCTCTTTCGTTCTTCAATCAAGAATGGTGATTACATAATTGACATTGAGGGTTTTAAATAAAACAAAACAAGCCTTGAAGAGAATCTGACATCTTCTGTTACAGAAGTCTGGCACTTGAAAACCATGTGATCTTGTTTTAATCCATAAGTTTGATATCAAACCTTCACGAGTATGTTGTATCAAATTTTGTGCCTTCCCAAAAATTATGCACTGTTTGATGTCTGATATGATAGAGATATATATACTTATTTTTCTTAAGGATCTTAGAAGCATACCGTACTGGTCGTGGACGTGTTGTTGTCAGAGGAAAAACTGAAGTTGAATTGCTTGATTCTAAGTCGAAACGGAGTGCCATAATAATTAAAGAGGTAGTTCTCTAGATTCTTTCAGATTCTGACATTTGAAATACATGCTTTATTTTCTCCGGAAGGTTCCTTACAAATTCTGTTTTATGATTGGAATAGATTCCTTACCAGACAAACAAATCAGCTTTGGTTGAGAAGATTGCTGATCTTGTGGAAAACAAGGTATTAATATGTTTAAAAAAGCTTTTTTTCCCCCTTCTTTTTCATCCAAATGGTGTAAATGTCATTGTCAATTTATGTCTTGGAATTGCATGTAACTGACTTCTGTTTAAGTGAAATAAGGCCCTGTCTGAGGGATAAGATGACTATGCCTTCTAAAACTAGATATATAATCTAACTGCTGTGAGGTCACTTTTTAAATAAGGTGTTTAGTAGCTAACGTTTTGAAACCTGAGTGCCACGTAAGTTTTTTGAGACAATACTAATTATTACTCCCTCCATTTTTTTTATAAGTCACTTGGTGAAAAAGTTTGTACCACAATATAAGCTGTTTTGCAATACAAGGAATCATTAATGTTATTTTTTCAAATTATACCCTTAAGTATTTATTATTATCTCTTTTTTCAATTATTTAAATTTATCTTTTCCATGTAATTAATGAAGTACAATATTGTAAAATCTTTCATAATTTCTCTTTCCTATACAACAATGATTACTTTTCTTAATACATGTGAAAGGTCCAAAACGACTTATAAAGAAAAATGGAGGGAGTATTATATTAATTTTGTGGAAGCTTTTTTAATTTCCTAGCCCAACTTTTCTATAGTCTTTCTACCTTTTCTCCCTTTCTCTTCAACTATTTGCAGGGGTAGTTATTGGATAATATATAATAATGGGTTGTGATAGGAACTCAACCACACTTAGAAGAAAACGGAATTATTATTGAATGGATAGAATGTAACAGATCACTCACTATCCTTGGATATTCGAGTGATCTGGGGACCTTCCTTGATGCTAATCCTCACCCAAAGACCTGTCTTCCTCTAAACTCTCATTAACTTTCCCCATATTTTTCTGTTAACAAACTGAGCCTCTACAACCCTCTCGATTTTTAGTACTCGCTCCCTCTTAACATTGACCTTGTCCTTGAGGTGGAAAAAAGAAGATTTTTTTTATTCTTTTTAAAATTTCCACCAGGATCCCATTGCATGAAACATGATGGCTCTGATATAGATGGACGATGGCCCATCGTTCTGAAATACCCAGTTCTTTTTCCTACCTACTTGGGTCTGGTGTGAAGGGCCCATTAGGCCCCAGATTGGCCAAGCCTGAGTCCAATGGTTTGGGTGGTGGTGACAGGTCTTCAAGGTTGTCACCAGGTATTGTATTTTTGGCACCCTCATTGTTTCATCCATGCCATCATCTCTCTTACAATCGCTGGTGCTTATACTGTACGTCACAAGAGTGCATACCTTTGTTACCTCGTCCACTGCATGACTTTGGTTCTGCAGGTTCTTTCATGTATAGGCTAGTTTCCATGACCTCTACCCCCATACATGGATGAATATGACTTGGATTCTTGACCATTTTATGCCTTTACTTTACTTCCACATTCTTCGCAACTTCATTGGGTGCTGCCCTTTATTCTTTTTCTTTATCAGTTTCTATCTGTTTCATTGGTTCTTGTTGGCTCTCCTCTTGAAATTTAGCTAAACTTCTGATCTCTTGTCTCCCAGAAGCTTATAGTCTTGTAGATAAACCCCAAGCTCTGGTTGGAAACACATTAGCAGATCCTTCTCAAGGGCAATACAATTTTCAATTTGGTATTGTAGAGAAATTGCATTGGCCTTGTATCTTGTTGCGTGAGTATTTGAGATAGTTATCTAAAGGTTTACTATTAATATGCAAAGTGACAGCTTGTAATAGTGCCACATGGCAATAGTTAGTTTTGTTAGAGTGCCACATCAGCACCGTTAGTCTTAAGTCTTAACTGCCTCAGAGTTAGTTAGAAGTAGTTGCAGGTTTAGCCCCAATTAAGCGAAGGATAATGTCCATATAAACTTTTGCAATCTGAAGACATTCTTCTGTTTAGAAAAGATTCAACAAATATATGAAATATCAATTTTACTTTCTTTTATTTTTCCACTTCTAACACTTGTTTTGGACCTTCGGACTTTGCTTGTGGTTTTTGTCTCATATCATATCTTTTATACTTAAGAGGTTTTCATTTTGTATGTTTCAAATATTGTTGGTGTTTTCCGCCTTCTCTGGGTTTTTGAAGGGTGCCAATCATTTCTACAGGCAGCCCTAACCTAAAATTTTTGCTTTTACATTTTTTTAAATTTTGTTTTCTATGCAGAGTTTAGATGGGATAAGTGATATCAGGGATGAGAGTGACCGCTCTGGAATGCGTGTAGTCATTGAGGTAGAATAAATAAATAGGCTCTGGTCCTAATTCCTATATTCTCTTGTTCTATGACACATGCAAGAAACCAAAAAGAAATGGAAAAAAGAAACTGTTGTATTACATGATGATTAATTTCACCCACTTTGCAGCTGAAGCGGGGTTCAGATCCATTGATTGTTTTGAATAATCTTTATCGCTTAACTTCTCTGCAGTCTGCATTTAGTTGCAACATGGTGGGGTAAGTTTGTTGTCTACACCTTTTTTTTCTTCTTCTTCAAAGTAGCCAATTTAAATACTCTGATGCTCTGATCATTAATGCCATTCTGACGATTGATTGTTATTACTTTTCTCCATATCTAGGAATTGCGTTATAACAAATAAATATCTTTTGGAACGATTATAGTTATGCACTCACTGAACCCCCTGGAGGTTTATGGTTCTCTTACCGGCATAGAACTTGTACTTGGTATATTTAAGGAAAATTTTGTTAAGACTAAACATATATTGATTATGAATTTTTGGAATTGCATAGGCCAGAGCCAGATCTCTATCGTATTCTATTTGATAGATGATTCTTTTTTCACTTCCGATGAAAGGGAAGGTTCCATGGTTTTTTATATATACTAAACCATATACATATGGCTTCTTCTTGTCCTTGATCTGGGTTCTATGGGTTCTATTGAATTTGTCAGCATATTGTTTCTCACTTCTTGATTATGTTATATCTGTATTATTATGCTTTATGCTTATTAATGCTTCACATCTTAATTGGAGCATACCTTTTTTGTCTGAAATATTGTAGCATTCTTAACGGACAACCTAAACAAATGGGATTGAAAGAAATTTTACAGGTTAGTACATACTGGCCTCAGTAGTCCAATGTTTGTCCCATATCATCTATGGTTATTTCGAAAATAAATCTCTCTAAGTGACTCACCACTACATTGGGTCTGTGAGAGAATAATCTTCTCCGTCCTAGTTTATTCAGGTGTTAGTTAGTCAATTTAGTTAGTTTCCAGTAACAACCAAATAATTAACCATTAGCTGTACCAACTGTAACTGCAGTGTGCTCAACCTATCTCTAAAAAAGAGTGCTCACAGTTGGTGTAAAGTAACTTTTTCCATGTCCAAATTGCTCTTTTAACCTACTTTTTCTTTAAAAGGTCTCTCTCTCTAGCCAATAAGCTTCCTTGAGTTTTTCGTAGTGTAATATGAGTATTTGTTTTTTTCTTCCTGTACAAGCTATAGAAACATTTAATTTTAACATGTAATAAAGCTAAAATAATTAATTTGAAAACTACATTCAGTATCCACTTTCCCTAATAACACATTCTTTCTGCTAGGAGCCACTAACATTTTTAGCTTCTTATACTGGTGTCTATCCAGTAATGACTTTTTTTTTTCTTTCTATTTGGTATTAGTCATTTGTGTGTAGGGTGATGGCTTTGTTTTTTTAAGTTGGAGTGCTACTTTCTATTTTCCTGGCTTAATCTTTGATGTTACTTCAGGCATTCTTAGACTTCAGATGCTCTGTTGTTGAGAGACGTGCAAGATTTCAGTTATCAAAAGCACAACAGAGAAGACATATTGTCGAGGTATGTCACAAGAAACAGAGAATCTACTTGTGTTTGTACTGTCCATTTGCCATGTACATAGAGTATAAAGCTTGGACACATTTCACAAAGTATAATCATTGGTTGAAATGCTGGAAAACTAATCTGTCCGAAATTGGTTTGGCCCCTTTAACCAAAAAAATTGATTGATCACCAAATCTGTGGGAACTGGCCAAACTGGTGTTAAGTGATTAATTGAACAATATTTTTTATCCAAATAAATGGCCTGTACCAAGCTACAAAGGCCTACATATGGATTGCTACAATTTTGCATGTAGGCGGCAATATTGAACTCTAGTACGATTTCTCAATGAATGAATGGTTTTATATTAAATTTCTAACAAGGATTGAGTGAGACTAACTAGTGAGGGTACACTTTTTTAATGAGCATTTTGACTTTTAATGTTATGTACAAACTCAGGGTATTCTTGTTGGGTTCAATAATCTGGATGCGGTGATTCACATAATACGTGAAGCTTCAAGTAACTCAATTGCTGCAGCCGGGCTACGAAATGGTGAACTCCTAATTTAAAGTTTGTTTATTAATTTCATTGGTTCCAAATTTTCTTCTTGGAATATGTAAGTTAAGACCTGATATGTAGAGGCTACTTTCTTAGAAGTTTTTCTGTTGGAAACTCTATTTTGCATCCCCGGCGTTTGAAAAATGATTTTTTATTGAAATTAAATCCATGTAACCTTGACTTGGAGTTCTCTATCTTATAGCTGTTTAATGTGAACGAGAATATCTATTTGCAGAGTTCAATCTCTCTGAGAAACAAGCTGAAGCACTTTTGGACATGAGCTTAAGAAGACTGACCCTTCGTGAGGTGCGCTAGAATCATACCTTTCACTAGACTATAATGATTGCTGTTTTTATTTTATTGAGATTTCTCTAAGTTTACCTGTGCTAGGAGCATATTTGAACTATAAGCTTCGTCCTGTGTGCAGAGCGACAACTTTGTGGCTGAAAATAAGTCTTTGGCCGAACAAATTTCCAAGTTAGAGGAACTGTTGTCCACGAGGAAAAATATTCTGGAGGTATAGTATCACTTTGAAGCTGTATTCTTCTCATTAAAAACTCACTGAATTAGCTTTGTAAAGTTTTGGCTGGTCAGTCTAATTACGAAGTTAGCTTATTAAGTCTATTTGCTGGTATGAAAAAATTATGAAATTGTATTAGTTTCAGCCAAATTGTTAACAATATTCCTATAATCAACAAAGAGATATTGTGCACAAATAGGGGCTAAATATAATAGATCATAATACTGGATCAGAAATTAGATAAACAATTAATTTAATTAAGAAATTCCTCACTCGCAATCTGCTCCAGTGGTGCATTGTTAGGATTGGTCAGAAATACAGAATAACAGCTTGAATAATTCAAAGAATCTTCCAGGCTATTAAATTCAAGAATTCCCAAGCATCCATCCTTGCACTATCCCTCCTTCCTCAGTTCTTTTTATTTCTAACCTAATTTGACTACCTAACTGTACTTAGTTTTCCTGTTATTGCCGTTCTTTGTTTATAAACCCTCCTATTCAAGGTTTCCTATCAATACCCACTCCCAAAATTAAAATAGAAAACACCACATTGTCGTCAAGGGGAAAGGCTAGGAATGCCTCTTGAATGCTGTGTTTCATGTAGACTTGATATTTGTTTAGAATATCCTGGCTTGTTTAGTCAAGAGGTCTTAACTTCATCAGCCTTAAAATCACAACTGGACAGCAGCATCGAAGGTACTGTAGTTGGCTGTTCCGGTCAATTTCACACACAGGATCAGTGTGACATTGTTGAAGGTTACTGCAGCACTGGAATGCTAACAGAGTCTCCATCCTCCATTAATGTGACATCGCATTCACTTTATTTCCTATTTTTAACGTTTTGAATTGGGAAAAGTGAAAACAAAAGTAATTCATTTATGGTTTTTCTATTAAACACAATTTCCCAAATCTAAAAGGGAAAATAAGGTGACATTTTTGTAATTGAAAATGTAAACAAAAAATGAAAAAAGATGTCACAAAAGAGGCCTTAAAATGATCTTAAACAATTCTCATCAACCTTGGAGTGAAGGTTGGGGGTTGACTGGAGATCTAATGAATCCATACTCCCTCTTCCAATTTTTTTTTAAAGGGTGACATATGACTTAATATAGAAGCAATTAGCATTGCTGAAATTTTCTCCATTTATCTGGGATTGACAATTTTGTTGATTTTCTCATGTTTTTAGCTTATAGAACAAGAAGCAATTGATCTGAAAAACAAGTTTGCTAGTCCGAGGCGTTCAATTTTGGAGGACACGGATGATGGTCAGCTTGAGGATATTGATGTTATTCCAAATGAAGAAATGCTATTGGTACATGGCAACTATAGTATAAATCTTACTTATACACTTTTTTTCTTCTATCTATTGGTCACAAAATGGATACTGTGTTCATGACAGTGTCTTTTACTCTCAGGCACTTAGCGGAAAAGGTTATTTGAAGCGTATGAAGCCAAATACTTTTAACCTACAACATCGTGGAACAATTGGCAAATCCGTAGGCAAACTAAAAATGAACGATTCAATGTCTGATTTCATCGTTTGTCGCGCACATGATTATGTCCTTTACTTCAGGTATGTTTTCGTTGTGGTTCCTAAAGTGAACTGGTATCTGCCTATTGAAATTCGAGCTAACCCACTGGTCAATGCAGAAAAAAATGCAGAGACTTAGTTATTTATTTTTGTTCAAGAGACTTGTACCTATAGAAGCTCTAAATAGCCTGAACATGTTACTTCATATCTTTAATCCTTAAATCCAAATATTTGGATCCCACTATTAACCCTGACCAATATCTATCAGTGATATCAGCATTAGATTTCACCCAATATTAAATACTGTTGTAACAAGTCTCAAGGATTATTTTGCTAGCATTTATCTTACTATAAGTAACAGATATTTTTAACTTTGTTTTGGATCTTGGTTTTGGATCTTACTATAAGTCTCAAGGATTATTTTGCTAGCATTTATCTTACTATAAGTAACAAATATATTTAATGACATTATGTTTTAGCTTCTTTCTGGAGATACTCTTTTTTTTGGGTCCTGACTTCTTTCTGGAGATACTCTTTTTTTTTTGGGTCCTGACTTCTTTCTGGAGATGCACTCTAACAGATACTAAACTTATAGGTGGGTTTGTTGTATGGTTTAGCTGTGTGCTTGTCAACACTCATTCTTAATCTAAGAAGTGACATTATATATGGTCATTATTTAGAATCCTTAGTTTTTGTTTCTTTCTTGGTTGTGGTTAATTATGTTATTGTTAGTATTTGAAATCATTGCCTTGTAGCAAATTTAGTTACATTTCATTTTGAATATTAATTGGCTTCAATTTTCAGTGATAAGGGAACGGTATACTCAGCTCGTGCCTACAAAATTCCAGAGTGTAGCCGGACTGCTTCTGGCACACCACTTGTTCAAGTATTTTTCTTATTCTCTCTGTACACACCAACACACCCGCACACCAGAAAAATGGGCATACTTGTATACAATGTCTACATATTAGAAACTGTAATCAAAACAAACACATTCCCAAATTTTTGGGAACTCAATAGCGGAAGCAACAATTAGTTCAAGGAGGATCGAACTAGGCTCTGATACCATGTTGAATTTATGATTATGTGTAAAAGATGAGAGAAAAATATTATTGATAATTACTATTGACTTTATACAAAAGATTCAATACTAATCCCTATTTATAGGATAAATAGACTCAATCATATATTAAGAACAAATCTTGATAATAATAACTATAATCTGATACTAAGAAGTAATCTAAGATACTCTAAATTAATATAAATTATATTATAAAATATTTTATAATATTCGAACAAAAAGGAAGAAGAGAGAAGAGAGAAGAGAGGATTGTTCTAACTGAATTTGTTATTCATCCAAAGTTAGTTGATACTGCTAGGTGAGAGTGTTTATTAGCTCTAGTCTAACTGTGCTGACTCAGCATAGTTAGTTACAATACTTAAGTTAGGCTTAACTCTACTATACTCTAATAGCTTCCCTTTAAGACCAAAGTCATTTCTGTGCAAGAGATGACTTGTCTAACACTTGCAACTTCTCTCTGAGCTGAAGAAACCGAAGTGGAGAGAGAGGTTTTGTGAGCAGGTCAGCATATTGATCAAAGGCAGGAATATGGTGTACTATAAGACACTTGCTCAAAACTTTTTCCTTTAAGAAAAAGATGTCAAGTTCCATGTGTTTGGTCTTGGCATGCAAGACTGGATTATGGGAGAGAGCACACAAGTTATCACAAAATAACACAGGAGTGGTAAAAAAGGGAACCTTGAGTTCAATTAGTAAAGACTGAATCCACAACACCTCTGAAGCTGAGTTTGCCAGGTTCCTATACTCAGCTTCAGTGTTGGATCTGGCCACCAAGGTTTGCTTTTTGGACCACCATGTAATGAGATTAGGACGTAGGAAAATGCAAGATCTTGAAGTGGACTTTCTGTCATCAGGATCAGCCCCCCAATCAGCATCAGAAAAAGCTTTAATGGCAAGAGGACAAAGCTTTATTGGCAAGAGGACACTGAGTTGAGGCAGGCTGCAGGAGAAGACCATGATTAAGTGACCCCTTTAAATGCCTCAGAATCCTTATAACTGCAGTCCAATGGCTTTGTAGAGGCTGAGCTAAGAACTGACGAGCCTTATTGGCAGCATAGCTGATTTCTGGCCTAGTAATAGTAGCATATTAGAGAGCACCAACAGTAGACCTGTAAGAAGTAAGATCACTTGGAAAGTCAGTCCCATGTTTGGAGAGCTTTAGACTTGAAATCACAGGTGTAGGCATGCCCTTGGCATTAGTTAGCTTGGCTTTGGTGAGAAGATCTCTGATGTACTTGGTTTGAGATAGAAAAAGTGATCCATTCTGCTGTTGTGAGTTGTGACACTTCAATCCCCAGGAAGTATTCTAGATTCAGTTTGTTAATGAGTTGATGAACATGAGTAGGTGGATTTCTAGCCACAATTTTATCATCTAGATATACAAGCACGATGATGGTGTATGTAGAGGTGACGAGAGTAAAAAGAGATGGATCACTTCTACTTGATGTAAAGCCAAACCCTTTAAGACCTTGATTCAACCTCTCAAACCAGGCCCTAGGTGCCTGCTTGAGCCCATAAATGGCCTTGCATACCAGGCGAGGTTCGGAGTTGTCAAAACCAGGAGGTTGTTCCATATAGACTTCCTCTTGAAGGATGCCATTTAGAAAAACATTGTTGACATCAAGCTGAGTAATATACCAACCTTTTGAAATGTCAATTGTTAGAACAACCCTCATAGTCACTGGTTTGACAACAGAGGAAAATGTCTCATTAAATCAAAGCCATGTTGTTGGTGGAACCCTTTTGCCACCAACTTGGCTTTGTACTTGTTAATGGTGTCATCAGTATTTTGTTTAATCCTAAACACCCATTTTCAGCCAATATTTGTCCTATTTGGGGAAAGAGACGTTAAAGTCCATATATGATTGTTTACTAGGGCCTGAAATTATGCATTCATAGCTTCCAGCCACTTGGGATCTTTTAGAGCTACCTTATAAGATGTAGGTTCTACTTTAGTGAGTAGAAGTTTAGGATGAAGTGTAGGTTGAACTATACCACTCTTCCTTCTTGTGGTCATAGCATGAGATTTATTGGGATGTAAGAAGGGTAACTGGTGGAGATGTGGAATTAGAGGAAGAGGTTTGTTTGTTGAGATTCAGAACTGTTTGTAGCAGTGGATGCAGAAGCTGGAGAGTTGTTGGAAGGAGTGTTGGGGGTAGCTGTAGGACTATTAAGTGAGGATGTATGTGTATGTGAGGGAGTGTTGGATGGAGAAGCTTGAGGATGATGTGAGTGAATACTAGTTGAGGGGCTGTTTGGGAGAGAGTTTGGAGGAAGAATAGAGTTTGTGCTAGTTGAGGGCCTGGAATTTTGGGGAATGGTTTGTTTGAATAGGTTGGGAGTGATAGGAAAAGGTGGCGACAAGGTTGAATTTGGAATAGAGGATGTGGAGGAGGATAGAAAAAGTGAGGGATATGGAAATCTAATTTGGTTAAACAAAACATACTCTGAAATGTAGATTATTCCAGTTGGATCAAGAGACTTGTAACCCTTGTGATTGGAGGAGTAGCCTAGAAAGATACACTCTTGAGAATGGAAATTGAACTTGTGAGAGGAATAAGGTCCAAGGTGTGGGTAGGAAGCACACCCAAGGCCTTGATAAACTTGTAGTTAGGAATTTTATTGTAAAGCATGAAGTATGGAGACTTCATGCTTAACAGAGGGGTTGGCATTCTGTTGATCAAATGAGTAGGTTAAAAGTGTGAAACTACAATCGTTGCGCAGGCAGTATGAATTACTGCAGATGGGAGGGATGGAGAAAGTTGCAGCATATGTGTCCAAGGTACAAAATCCTGTGCACTTGATGAAAGGGTGCGGTGAAACCATGACAGATAGAACGATCATTGAGAAGGTGATGAGAACTTTGACTTCTCTTTTTGATCATGTCATCGTGGCAATTCAAGAGGCTAGTGATTTGTCCACCATGAAGTTGGAGGATCTCGTAGGTTCCTTAGAAGCACATGAGATGCAAATTGTTGAAAGAAAAGGAATTCAAGAAGCCATTCAGGCTCTGCAAGCTCAGACCTGGAAAGGGCATGGTGGAAGTGGCAAATTCAAAGGGCGTTTTGACAAAAATAATACCAAGAAGGGTTCATGGTTAAAAAATTCAAATGATTAGAATTGTTTTCGTCATTAGACCATGCCATACTGATATCCGTTGTGGAGAATTTAACCTACCACCCCTACCCTTTAACCTAACACCCCGTATTGTAAAGTATGAAGTATGGAGACTTCATGCTTAACAGAGGGGTTGTCATTCTGTTGATCAAATGAGTAGCTGTTAAACAAGCATGATCCCAAAATTTGAGAGGAAGGTTTGCTTGAGCAAGAAAAGTTAGGCCTGTTTCAACCACATGCCTATGCATCCTTTCAACTGATCCATTCTGGTGGTGTGTGAGGGCAAGCCAGCCTATGTGCAATACCCTTTGTGAGAAATAGTGAGGTGAGAGATTGAAATTCTTCCCCTCCATCAGTTTGAACAACTTTATCTTTAGTAGAGAATTGAATTTCAACCGCTGTGAGAAAGTGTGTGAAAGTGAGCAGAACATCAGATTTAAGCTTGAAAAGAAATATCCAAGTGTATTTAGAAAAAGCATCCACACATTTTAACAGATACTTAAATCCACAAGTAGAAACCATACCATACATCATCAACAAATATTAATTCCAATGACTTTGTATATGTAGTGTGAAAAGGTGAACTAGGTAACATATGTATTTTGCCCAAACAGCATGGACTACAAAGTCTAACATAGATTTTTGAGGTAAAGAAATATTGCAAAGATCTAGAGTAGCTTTAAGAGCCTCATGATGTGGACGCCCGAGCCTGTTATGCCATAGAGTATAAGAAGAGGTGTTAAGAGAGGTAGAGCAATAAGAGACGATTCCCTTATGATGTCACTAGCTGATGCAGGACTTGTGATGGGTTGAAGTGATCCAAAAGTGTATAATCCATCCTTATTTAGTGAGCCTTGGAGCACAATTTCAGAGTTGCCCTGTGTTTTGACAAGGCACTTGTCAGCATGAAACTTAAAGTATACTTTGTTGTCCTTTGCAAATTTACTAACAGAAATTAAATTCTTAGTAGTATCAGAGACAAGAAGTAAATTCTTGAGTGTGAGATGAGTGTGTGTGGTGTAAGGAGATGTAAAATGTGCAGAGCCAATAGATGTGATTGGCAAACCTTGACCATTGCCAAGCAGGACTTGATCAGTGACAAGAAATTAAATTCTTAGTAATATCAGAGACAAGAAGTAAATTCTTGATTGTGAGATGAGTGTGTGTGGTGTAAGGAGATGTAAAATGTGCAGAGCCAATAGATGTGATTGGCAAACCTTGACCATTGCCTAGCAGGACTTGATCAGTGCCAGGGAGTGTCACACTTTCTGAGAGGTAGTCAACACTGTTTGTCACATGATGAGTTGCTCCTGAATCAGGGAGCCTTCTCTGATTGACTTGACCAAACAAACTGTGATTGTCAGCACCAGGGCCAGTGCCTGTGAGGTATGCTTGAGGGTGATGTGTAGGTCTAGGTGCAAAACCAGGTGGAGGTCCCATTAGAGCATTAGCAAGCCATTGGTTGGGACCTGAATTCTGGAGAGAAGATGCAGGAGCAAGCCATTGGTTGCGACTAGAAGTTTGTAGAAAAAGTGTGGAGTTGTTGATCCACTGATTCCAGCTAGGTCTTTGCTACTGACTTTGCTGATAATTGTTCCACACAGAAGGCATGAGTGGGGAATGTCTGTGATAGCAAACACTGGCATCATGACCTTGTTTAGAGCAGATTTGAGACTGCACTTTGAACCTGCCTCCAAACCTACCACCTCTACCACGATTGAAGGTGCGACCACCACAAAATCCACCTCTATTCTCGGTGAAATTAGTCATAGAACCAAACTGAGATGCATTAGTGGAATCAGAATTCACTTGAGATAAGGATTGAGATGCAGGAGGCATAACTTGAGCAACATTAACTGACAAAGGTTCAGTTAGAATTGTTTTCTTTGCTCTATCCAATTTTGCTTCATGTGAAAGAAGCATAGACTCAGCTTCAATGATAGGGCAGATAATTGGACGATACTGAATAATAGAGGCTAGGGCAATATAATCATCATGTAAGCCATCAAGAATTGCCTCAAGTTGATCACGATGCGAAGTCGGATCATCAATAGACTCAAGTATATCAACAATGTGCAGAATGCGAGCAATATAAGATGTAATAGATTTGTCACCTTTCGAAATGGACTTCAGCTCAGTTCGCAATTGCCGTGACTTCGCATTGGTGTGCGTGAAGATGTACATGTTCACCTTGTCCCAAATCTGATGAGAATGAACACAGCGAACGCGAGGTAACACCGAATCGGCAAGCGTTGTGAGGAGCCATGTGAAGAGAAGAGAGTCTTGCTGCTCCCATGTGACCAATGCAGGATTCTCTGTATCATTGGTGCGATCTTCGTCCATTAGGTAGCACGGAGGAACGTCTGGATCGACGAGAAAACGATGGAGTTTGTGCGTGAGAATAATGCCTTCAATCTGCTGTTTCCACGATCGAAAGTCGTTTTCATTGAGTTTGAGTGTTAGTTGCTGCGTAAACATCTTGAAAATGTTCTTCGAGTTGAAGGTTGAGTTGAATGAAACTTCTTGTGCATTGTTTTTCGTCGTATTCGCTGAATTTGCATCGGAAGCCATGGTTATGGATCGAGTCAAGCTCTAGATACCATATTAGAAACTGTAATCAAGCACGAAAAGGAAGAAGAGGGAAGAGAGAAGAGTGAAGAGAGAAGAGAGAAGAGAGAGGATTGTTCCAACTGAATTTGTTATTCATCCAAAGTTAGTTACAATCCTGCCAGGTGAGAGTGTTTATAAGCCCTAGTCTAACTGTGCTGACTCAGCACAGTTAGTTACAATACTTTAGTTAGGCTTAACCCTACTATACTCTAATACTACATACAGCAACATAAAGGTCTGGCTGAAAGTGAGATAATGGAGACAAATGAGCAACGAATACATATGTTGGGTGTGTAGTGTAAGTCTATGGGCTTATAAAATGGTTTAGAGAGAGTGTGACAACCGAGATAATACAATTTAATGGAGTTATTGTAAAACAACATTTTTATTTGTACACTTATTTGTGCCTTTTTTTAATAACAGTTTAATAAGTAGAGACTTGAAAGTAACACACGTTGCCTTAAGTAACATTTTTTTTTTCTTTTGCTACTTTTGGGACAGATCTTATCTTTATCCGATGGCGAAAGAATAACATCCATAATTCCTGTGAGTGAGTTCACTGAAGATCAGTTTTTGCTGATGCTTACAGTGCAAGGGTATGTCAAGAGAGTACCCTTGAATTCATTTTCATCAATCAGATCAACTGGAATCATTGCAACTCAATTGGTTTGTTCTCTTATTTAAATTCTGTCTGCATTGCTATCTTCACTTTGGTGTCATGTGACTAGATTAGTGGTTAAAATCCTTGTCTACGGTTATTCATAATATATATATCATTTAACTTCAAAGGTTCCCGGTGACGAGCTGAAATGGGTCCGTTGTTGCACAAATGATGACTTTGTGGCTATGGCTTCACACAATGGACTGGTCATATTAAGTCTGTGTAGTAAGGCAAGTTGCCATCTTTTATTATTTCTGCAATAACTACTAAAACCTCTTACCTCAAGATGCTGTTTATATAGTTCAAATTTTACCATAAAGTTTGACAATGAATTATATCTGGTTCATTGATATGTTACTAATTTACTTGAATTTTAAATTCCAAATTTGATAATCTTTGAAATATGAGTGACTTAAATCACTATATTCATTGAAACTAAAAGGATTGAATTTTCTACTGGTACTGTGTAATTTCTTTCAAGTGACTCGACTGAAAATAGGGTTAACTTTTAGAATAATTTGTGTTTGAAATTTAGATATGGAGGAAAGGAAGGGAGAGCATAAATAGAGAATACAAAATTGTCTAGTTCATAGTAAGTTTTGAATATCTGATGTGAAGAGCTGACCTTTTATCTTCATTAGGGCTAAAACTATGACTAAAATAAGGACATTTCCACCATGAATTTGGGTAGACTACAATGTAGTCTTTTATTCAACTAATATGTATTTCCTTAGAATACACTACCTGAAGCTTGCTTCCGGGTACCCACTGTGTTTTAGGGGGCGGATTGAGAAACTAGTGCTTTGTGTTTTGTAATCATACCTAATATATTTAGTATAAACAAAAATTAGTGCTTTGTGTTTTGTAATAATACCTAACATATTATTCACATCGTATCTATTTTATTTTATTATTCTGAGTATTCTTTTTCTCTCTAAATGACTAAACTCTATAACTTCAAAAACAGAAACCACGGTGTAGAAGTGTTTTTTTTAAACCTCTCTAACAAGCTAATCCCATTTATTTCTATCAAGACTATCCAAGTAAACTGCTAGAAGTACTAGTATTTCTTTGTTGAGCCTGGTTTCCAGTTTATTGCCATGTGTTGTAAAATTTTGTTCTTACATTGTTTATCTTGATTTAAGCCCAGATTCGCACGCAAGGAAGAAATACGAGGGGTGCACCGGCAATGAGGCTCAAAAACGGGGATAGGATGGCAAGTGTGGACATCATACCAGCAGCCATGTGGAACAACTTGGAAACCATATCAAAACTTCCTGGGAGCAAGTAATTATGATAAGATATTGCATGCTTTTCTATATATCAGAGTTCAGGATGCTCTGATTGTGAAAATTGTCCTTGATCTTAATTGTTTAGGGATAATGTTCAGATGTCCTTATAATTGCCTGTTTTCCATAATTGGAACATTTTAAGTTCAACACAATTTTCAATTAGTTTCTTTATTTGTTTTGTATATTTTCTGACAAAAACTTCATTTCAATAATATTGGCCTATTTTTTTGGATGATCCGTCAACAAGAATTGCATTTGCACTGAGCAGTAATGTTGTAGTTTTATTATTACTACTGAAACCTCCAAAAATTTGGAACGGAAGGTTTAAATATATTTAAATGACTAAATAAATCAAAGTTATGAATTGGCATTGTGATTTGAAGATTCTAGTTGGCATGCATAGGCTTATTTATATAATAAAAAAGTGAGAATCTATTTGTTTGGTTATCATCATCAGTATTATCATTATTTTGTTATTTTTTCTGCTTTTGGAACATTATATTTTTGTTTCACAAAATATGTTTGATCATAATAAATCTATTTGTCTTTTCGCTCTTGATAGGACTCCAATTGCTCTGACAGGAAGTTCATAGATTTAATCACAACTAATTGTCATTTTAATGCTAGTTGGGAATAAGTGATCACATTTGTCCTTAACATATTTATTTACTATATGCTCACAGTGGAAAGAGTCACGGTGGCCCATGGCTGTTGTTTATTTCCGAGAGTGGTTATGGAAAGCGGGTTCCTTTAAGCCGTTTTCGAATGTCATCTTTGAATCGAGTTGGTCTGATTGGATACAAGGTATTTTTTCACCTTTCACAGCAATGACTCTTGAAAATGATAAACTGTTCATTGAATAATATGTTCTCTTTCTGGTCTGTGTTTCAGTTTTCTGATGAGGACTGTCTGGCTGCCGTATTTGTAGTAGGATTCACATTAGCAGGTATTCTCTCACTGTAACTTTGTTTAACATTGATACATTTGATTGTAGTTCCGATCATTCTTTTAAAAATTGGACTGGACTAGACTAAATGGCAGTCTTAAAAATTGGACTGGACTAGACTAGATAGTACAGTCGGTTAAACTTGAAATATTAATTACCTTTATTATTTATTCATCTTACATAACATAAATGATTATCTTATGTTTATTTAATGTCTTAATTTCTGAATATTTATGTTAATTAATTACTTCATGTTATATGCAAAATTAGCTATAGCTATTTAATTATCACTGGTTTGCCATTGTTGTACCTGAACCTTTAGAAGTACTGACTTTACTGCTTACTTAAAAATGATTTAATTATAAAAAATCATCGTCTCTACAGAGGATGGTGAAAGTGATGAACAAGTGGTTCTTGTTAGCCAAAGTGGTACGGTCAACAGGATTAAAGTTCGGGACATTTCAATTCAATCTCGATTTGCAAGGTAAATTTGAACTGTGCCCCATTCGCATATTTCTTGCATATTTGATTTAAGTCATTATAGCTAAATAAGGATTTGTAAGGTAAATTTGAATTGTCTCATATTTGGTGCTTATTTGATTCGAGTCATTGTAGCTATATGCTTATGACAAGTGTGTTTGATACCTACTACCTGTTACATCTTTAATGACTATTTTGTTTGTGGAATTTTGGTCAGGGGAGTTATTTTGATGCGGCTTGATCATGCTGGAAAGATTCAGTCTGCTTCTTTAATCTCAGCAACAGAATGCGAGCCTGAAGAAGTTCTTGATATTGCTCAAGTCTAGTTGTAGATGCAATCCATGTCTAGAAGAGTATACCTGCCCAGATGCCTGCCTATCTAACTTGGACTTACGCCTTTTACAAAATGCTGCTACTTGATCTTGAATCTGTACGGGGAAATATGATTTCATTGGTGATTGTTCCAGTCCTCCTCGTGTAAAGTGTGATATATTTATTTATCTTTCCCAGGGCAGGGGATTTTGTCTTCCTAATGTGGTTGAGAGAAGGGCTACTGTTAGTTTGTGACATCTGTATATTGTGACCGAAAACTATTGGAAACCACAAATCCGAAGGGACATTAATTTAAAGGAAAAGGATTGGAATGCAAAATTCTTCTAATTAATTTCAACTATGGATGACTATTAAGCTTTTTTTTTTTTAAATTTTTTTTTTAAATTTTTTTAATTTAGAATTTTATTCATTGCAAAGAGGCAAAAATCAGTCTTTTGCCAATACTATATGTTTTTTTGATTTTTTTTTAAAATATCTATGTTTTAAAAAAAAATGTAAATAATTATTTTTAAAAAAAATATCAAACTAACAATTTTTCAAATAAA
This sequence comes from Lathyrus oleraceus, assembly GCF_024323335.1. Taxonomy (NCBI): domain Eukaryota; kingdom Viridiplantae; phylum Streptophyta; class Magnoliopsida; order Fabales; family Fabaceae; genus Lathyrus; species Lathyrus oleraceus. The sequence goes on along the minus strand of NC_066584.1, from coordinate 49,404,020 downwards.
AAAAATTCATATGTGCCACTACCTGTGACACATGTGCTCATTAATGGGTGTGGCTCGTGTATCCAACCTTTAGGAGCATGCATATCCAACTTTTAGGAGCATGTGACTCCTATGTTCTATTAGTTTTTTTTATATATATAGGTCATTTTCTTTCCATTATTTTCCATCCATATGTTAATTTTCTCCTTTAGTTTTCCTTTAATTGTTGTCTTATATTATTAAGAGAAATGTCAATTTGATTTATTCAACATTAAAATCTTTGATGAACATTTGACTTCGAAATGCAGAGACTTTGAGTATTTTCAGAGGAGATTGATCCATTGGTTAGATGGAGACATTAGAGACGATGAAAATAGTAGAAGAATTGAAAGGTTTGTTATGGTGTTCAAAACTATTGTTGTAGACATTGCACAAGTTTATGATTTTCTAAACGGAAGGTAGTAGGTTGAAAGGGTCATGCGGAGCATGTGAACACGCCACTATGAAATGGGAGCAAGGCATACAAAGGCTTGGAACTCTTTACAATTGCACCAACCTTTATCTAGTTTGACTCGACAATATCCTCCTAACCTCCCCTCATTGTGGTCCACTGTCTCATCCACACTAAACCAACCTTTACGGCGGTCATATATTGCGACCACATGTGCGTTAGATTTGGTTTTAGTATTACCAATTTACAAATCTTATAATCATGTACTGCAATTTGGACTGCAAATTTGGACTCCATTGTCTCTAGGTCTCGACCATGAGATTAACCCCGAGGATGCTGCAGTTTGGACTGCAAAAACAACAATCATCAGGTTCACTATTGTGGAGATGCACCAGAGTGATCGTGTCAATTAGTTCAGCATGCAACAACAAATTCCAGACCCTCCGACATATTTGGGATAATGACATCAACTAAAATTTGATGCCCAATGGAATTATTACGATTGAAGAGAGTTTGTTAGGGAGACGTGTCGTCAATGGAAGCACCAACATCAATAGATCATATACAGACCTATCATGCAGGATGTTAGACCAACTCGAAATTATATGAATTGGTATAACCGACACAGTTTGTATCTGACCCAGGTATTTGATCGACCCGTGCCAACGAGTTTCATCATCATACGCTCAACAACCAACCCCCGCGTAACAACAAACCCCACAACAGTACCAAACCCAACAACATTGTCAACCTATCCAAATCCAACAATCAACCTCACAACATCACTATACCAGATACATCTAACAACCAATCAAACATGATTACGAACCCATATGCCCCCAACCATGCAATCAATTCATCACGCACAAAAACACAAAACCAAGAGCATTACCTTTACCACCAACAACCATATTCTCGCCCCATATCTTACTATAGCCTCAATGAGGCATATGATTCCACCCCATCCTACCATAACACCCAACCAATATAAACCCAAACATTACACCACAAAAGTACTCAAACATCATATCGCCAAAGCATCCATCCAATGCATGCCTTTCAAACACCACAAGAACCATTGCTTTGTTTCCAAAATAACTCAATATCCCAATTCAACCAATTAGCCCACCCACACGTAACCCAACAAACACGACCCATATACGACAACATGGGCACCATACTCAATTATGGCAGGACTAACTACTGGGAAGATATGATCAAAGATTTGTTAGATAACACTAATATCTCAGGAACCTCCCACTAACAACCTTTGGCTCAGATGAATACTAGGAGACTCTAAATACCTCAGGGAAATTGTGGGAGACCTCGAAGGCAAGAGAATGCGTCTGTGTGTGGAACCGATGGGCGTTACGATCGAGCGAGTCAGTAAATTTCTCTTAAATCGTTTTGTAATTTTATTTGATGAATAATATTATAATTTATTTTTATATTAAAATTTTTATTTTTAATTAATTTGTTGTTAAAATAATTATTAAAAAAACAAAACAATGCTCTTAAAGGTTGCATGCGTGCACCACTGGCAGTGACATGACACTGACCATGCGCCACAACCATTAGCGTCTTAGTATAAAAATCATTTTAAAAACATTTACACGACAAATTTAAGGTGTCACCAATGACAATCCTTCGAAAAGATACCAAACAATCGAAATTATGCAGTGGAAAAACATTTCATAGCAACTTCATAAATAAAGTATTAAACTCCAAAAAACAAAATCAATATCACCATAAAGCATAGAAAACTACTGTCCCTGATGTTACATGATCAGAGCACTAGAAACCACTAATGTATGATAAATTGATAAATAAAATAGAAGAGTAGCTCCAACAAGCCACATTCCGTACACAACAATAATGATCACTTCTGAGTATCTGCAAGATTTCCATGGTGGACAACATGAAGCAAAAGGGTGAGAAACAACATTCAATATAAACAGTGTAAAGAATACGAAGGTAGAGAAACATATAACACAACACACATTTAATACACAAATAAACATCACTAATATCTCACACCCATTCATAACAACATGCACATTCATAAGGTATACACATTATTGACAACAACTAATTAACAACGTCAAATATTCTCAACCAATCAACAACATCATGAACAATCAATTACATATGCAAACATGTATGCAATGTACTCCACAACTGACTCATTATGCATGTGGTATCATTCATGGACAACACATGTCCATCTCGCTCCTGAATCCCTACCGTAGGACCAAAACATCCCAAAATAACTACTAATCACTATATAGTAATGCTTCACTAATTCCTCATTGGAATGATCTACTAGATCTTGAATCCACACCATCGGACCAGAGCACACAAAATCATCATTATCACCATAAGTAACGCTTCACCGATTCCCATATGGAACTGACTACTCGCTCTTGAATCCATACCACCGGACTAGAGCACACCAAATTACTATTATCACCATAAGTAACACTTCACCGATTCCCATCTGGAATCAGCTACTTGCTCCTGAATCCATACCATCGGATCAGAGCACACCAAAACTAGACCGAAGTCCGTACACCATGATGCATGACTATCAACAAGATGCATTATCACCAAAATAATCACCAAAATTATCACCATACAATCATTACGATTATGCATAACATTATACTCACTACACAATAATTGATTAACGCCACGATAAATAATAAACAACACCAAACAACAACACCTCATCTAATGTATACTCACACGACATTCAATCATGTTAAATCGTATTGCATCAATTCACCATTAGGTAGGTAAAACGATTCAAGAAAACATCCATACATTTCATAACATACATTTCCTACAACGAACAGACGTATACACATCAACTATCTCACCAAGCACTACCATAAGGTAGCTCTACGGTTAGCTTTCCCACGCTTCAAGCCACACCTCCATTGGAGTTACGTAGCTCAAGTTATTGCAAAAATAAAAAGTGAATCAATCAATCGCTGTAATTGATCAATCAACTGGCACAGAGAGGCAATTGATTGACATATGGGACCAATTGATTGTCCTCAACCCCCTAACTTCATTTTTCTCAAATTTTCAAAGGGACAAATTGATTGGAACAAAGAACCAATCAATTGCTCCAAAGCTACTATCCAATTTTTTTCTATTTTAAAAAGGAAATAATAGACTGGTTCCCCTTGTCAATCAATTTGTCATTGTAAGTTTTACAAAAATTTCACATTTCAGCAGTTGTAATCACTTTAAAACTCCACTCAAACATTCCATAACACACTTAAACAACTTATTTCAAGAATCTAACTTCATACACCAATTATCCAATATTACCACAACATATACATCACTTAACATGTAATTTTTCATACAACTTAATCATCACCATCACCAACATGATGAAGATGCATAAACATGATGAATCAAACACGAATTCAGCCACAACCAATCAATTATTCAACAAAATCAATCATAAATTCCAAATTGAACACAACAACAACACATCCAAAAAATAATTATACAACCCTAATGAGAGGAAGGATCTCTCTTCTCTACCTTATCATGCAATGCACCCCTAGTGAAATCCCTTTCTCCACTCTTACCTTAGATTTTCAAAAAAAAAAAAAAAGCAAAAGCAAGCAGCTCCTATGGATTCTCCCTCTAAAATCCTAGCTATTGTTCTTCTCACTTTTCTCCAAATCCAAATTGTATGTACGGTAAAACTCTCTTATTTCCCAAACTCCTCTATTTATAAATAAACCTAATTCTCCCATTTAGGCATTTCCTTTACTACCCACAACTTATTCTCCCAAATATCCTCATTGCCCCTTATTTCTCTACTAACTCTTATTTTCTTTTTAATTTAATTAATTAAATGATTTCTAATGTAAAGCCATAAATTTTATTTTATTTTATTTACTTCTAATATTAATTAAAAATACTAATATTCTAGTTATTTCTAATTTTTACCACCAACCCATGTTCGCACCTCACTTTGCAAATACCATTACACCCCAACAACACATGTAATCACAATTTTTTTAAAGGCACACCAAAAACTAAATAATTAAATAAAAATATAAATAATTAAATTAAATTAATTAATCGAATTTGAGGTGTTATAACTCTTTCCCACATAGAAAACTTTCGCCCTAAAAAATTACCTCAGGAAACAGAGTACGACTCTCCCATCTAGGTCTCAAACTCCCAAGTTATGCTTCCACCGTCCGGTCCTCCCCACACTATATTCACCAAGGAAATCTCCTTACCACGTAACTGCTTCACTTCCCGATCCTTTACCAACATGGGCGATGCCTCAACAATCAGGTTCTTTCTCACACGTACGTTGTCCAATTGGTTCACATGAGACGAGTCTGGAATGTATATCCTCAACTGAGACACATGAAACCCATCATGAATATTAGAAATTGGAGGAAGCAAGGTAATCCGATAGGCCACCTTTCCTATCCTTTAGAAGATCTGGTATGGACCAACAAAATATGGCGTGAGCTTTCGAGAGTACAAAGCTCGTCCAACACCAATCATCGAAGTAACTCTTAAAAACCCATGATCCCACTCTTGGAACTCAAGTGCTTTCCTCCTCATATCATGTTAACTCTTCTGGATACTCTATGAAGCTTTCATCTTCTCATGGATCATCTTGATCTTCTCAGAGGCTTACTGAACGATCTCAGGTCTAAGCACAACACTCTCACCTAATTCATACCAACAAATAGGTGTTATACACTTCATACCATATGATACCTCAAACGGGGACATTCCAATACTTGAACAGGAACTGTTATAGTAAGTGAACTAAATCAACGACAATTAGCTTTGCCAAGCACCTCATTCTTCTATTAGACAAGGCCTTAACAGATCCTCCAAGGATTGAATGACTCTCTCCGTTTGACTGTCCGTGCGTGGATGATAAGTAGAACTTAACTTAAACTTAGTATCCAAGGCTTCTTGCAAACTCTACCAAAACCTTGGCGAAAACCTTAGATATCTATTTGAAGCAATGCTCGACGGAATACCATGTAGTCCAACAATCTTCTTAATATACAACTCGACTAACGTTTTCAAGGGATAACTGATCTTAATCAGAAATAAATAAGCAAATTTAGTCATTCTATCAACAATAACACAAATGGAATAACATTCTTTCATCGTGTTTGACGAACTTATCACAAAATCCATGGAAATGCTATCCCATTTCCACTCAGGGATATTCAACGGTTGCATCAGACCCAACAACTTCTGATGTTTAATCTTCGGCTTCTGACAAGTCAAACAAGCATAAACAAACTTGGCTACTCCCTTTTTCATTCATGTCCATAAAAATAATTTCTTCAAGTCTTGATACATCTTAGTGGCACCAAGATGAATACTCAGACAATTAGTCAACTTCAACATGCTAACTTCACACTGTTAGAATTCTTTTCACATACAAAACTCATGTTTTGGAACTGCTCAATCAATTCCAACTCTCGAACCATCAACACCGACATATACATAAGCTTCATAGTCAATGCATCAACTACTACATTGGCTTTACCCGAATGGTAACTTAAGCCAAAATCAAAATCTTTCAGGAATTCGAGCCATCTCATCTGTCTCATATTGAATTCCTTTTTATAAACAAATACTTCAAACTCCTATGATCGCTGAACACCTCAAATATGGAGCTAAATAGACAATGCTACCAAATCTTCAACACAAATACCACTACTGCCAACTCTAGATCACGCGCATGATAATTCCTTTCATGAACCCTCAACTGTCTAGAAGCGTAAGCCATACCCTGACCATTATGTATAAACACTCCACCTAGACCCATCTTAGAAGCATCACAATACACATCAAAAGGCTCACTTAGAATTATAAAAATCAAAACTAGAGCAAACGTCAACTTCCTCTTGAGTTCTTGAAAACTCTCTTCACAATGTACATCCCAAACATAGGCTTGACCCTTTCGAGTCAACTGAGTCAAAGGCAATGCAAACTTTGAAAATCCTTTGATAAAGTTCCTGTAGTAACCAGCCAAACCAAGAAAACTTTTGATATCTGGAACAGACTTTGGAGTCTCCCATTGCAACACAACATCTATCTTCAAAGGATCCACTATGATACCCCCACTAGATATCAGATGACCAATGAAAATCACTTATTTCAAATAGAACTCACACTTAGACAACTTCACATACAACTTATTCTCTTTTAAGGTCTGCAATACAACTCTAAAATTCTCCATAATGACCATACTTGGTTTTGAGTGCACTCTTCAGAATATCTTCTAGTTTCATGTGAATCTGATGATAACCCGAACGCAAATCAATCTTGCTAAACACACAAGCACCTATCAACTGATCATTCTTGTCATCAATCTTCATAAGTGGATACTCATTCTTAATAGTTACCTTATTCAACTATTGATAGTCAACACACAGTCTCACGCTACCATCTGTCTTCTTGACTAACAACACTGGCGCACCCCACGACAGAACAATCGACCAAACAAACATTTTTCTCAAGTAACTCTTCTAACTGTTTCTTCAGCTCACTCAGCTCTGAAGAATACATTCTTTAAGGAGCCATCGACACATGAGTAGTACCAGGTACTAAGTCTATAGAAAACTCCACCTCACGCTCCGATGATGATTCACAAATATCATATAGGAATACTTCAGGAAAATCACACACAACAAGTAGATATGTAATCATTCTCTCACTTCCCCCACTTAAAACGCAAACACGGTGAACACTTGAGAACTCTCTCCCTCAAGGACATCCCTACCCGCCTCGCAGTTATGAAACTCGACTCCATACTCTCCTCGGATTCAGAAAATTCACCAATTTATCAAAACAATTGATAAACACACGGTTGAACTCCAACCAATTCATTCCCAGAATAACATCAAGTTGACTTATAGGAAAACAACCAAGTCAACCCCAAAGTCCTGCCAAAAAATTATCAAAGAACAATTCAAACACACCAATGAAGTAGTCATTAAACCATACTCTCTTCGGGTTCAGGAAACAACACAACCTCATCCACAAATTTACACTATTGCAATCAACGGCACGACGAACCAACCCTCCACAAATAAACATCTCAGAGAAGTATAAGCTTCTCCCCGCTTGTTTCAATCCAGCTTCTAGAGGAAAGTAGTTAAAGTAATAAATAAGCACCGACAATGTTTCATAAACATGTGGCATACTAGGGAATAAATAACATGTAAAAAACCTAGCCAGATGGACCGACCTTCTATGATACCACTATGTAACACCATAAACCCCAAAACTTATTTTAAAAGATTTACACGGCCATTTTAGGTGTCACCAATGACAAGCCTTCAGAAACATATCAACTAATTAAAACTACACAATGGAAAAACATTTCTAGCAACTTCGTAAATAAAGTATTAAATTCCAAAAAACAAAATCAGCATCAACATAAAGCATAACGAATGAATGTATGGATATGTTGATGTATGTATGGAATTTATATGAACATGGTTGTAATGGTTGTAATTGTAATGTGACATAATGGTTGAATGCATGAATTTGGTTTAATGGAAATTGAATGTATGTAATTGGAATTGAATGGTTTATTTGTACATGAAATGGTGTAATGGTTGTAATGAATCAAGGTTTTAAAAATGGAAAATGGCTTAAACAAAAATAGCTTAAACAATGCAAAATGGTTTATATATTGTATAAAGTAAAAATGTTTTAAAAGGTGAAAAATGAACATGGTTTAAAGTGGTTTAAAAATGAACATGGTTTAAAGTGGTTTAAAAATGAACATGAATTATGACTTGGAAAATGACTTTGGTTATATGCTTGACTTTGGTCAACTGGTTGACCAAAAAGTCAATAGTTGATCTAAAGTCAACTTAGGTAAAAATGTGTATTTTTGTATAATCTCTTATGAGAAAATGAATGTGGACCACAATGCCCTTAAACCAAATGGCTTATGCCATGCTATGAATCGAACCAAATGAACATCAATCAAACAAAAGGTCATGAACATGTAAAACTTTGGATAAGCCCTAATTAATGAATTAAGACCATGAATCTTAAATAAGCAAATGAATCATCCATAATGGGCCAAATGAATCAGATGAAACCTCCAACTTGAATGCACACAAAATTGGTGATAGTACCACAACCAACAATTAAGGTTTCAGACAAAGGCACGAGGCCCTACAAGCACTTCCCCAAACCATGGGCCCACAATTAGGGTTTCCACCTATGCTCCATGATAAAGGCAATCAAGTCGGCTCACACATACAAGAATGCCATGGAAGAACCATAACTTAGGACTCAGCCACCCTTTAATGCTTTATGTGATCAAGACCTTTGAATCCATGATTTTATGCTTCTCAATGCAAATGAATGTACTATAATGCCATGGATATACAGATGGATTCCTAAACCAAAAGGTTATGTAGAAATGAAAAGGGGAGGGAAAATTTTGGGGAATGACAACTACCCCTATTTAATATTCTCAAACCTGAATGTATGAATAAAACCGACTTTCAAACATTCGAGGTATGCGAGGATTAAATATCAGAATATCGAAAAAGCTTGCCCGCCGAGAATGAATGAAATTAGTGAAATGTGAGGTAAGGGTATTAATGGAAAATCATTTAATGGATGGTGTATATGTTTTCGTATATGAATTAGATTAAATGCATGCGGGGAGAATGGGTCATGACATATGCGATATGCAATTCAGTGTATGATTGACTTTTTGTTTTATCTCTACTAACAAGCTTAAGCAGGCACTGGGAAAGAAATTTTTCTGTGGAGGGATATGTTGTGTAAAAATATTTGAAAGTCGTTTGCCGGGTAGAACCCAGGATTTGGGGTAATAGATGACTTCGTTAGGGATACAATTTTCTCATACAACAGGTAACGAGAGCTCCTTAGCAAAAAGCTAAGAAAGAAAGGCAGAAAATAAGGTATTGAGAATTTCTTAACAAAAGGTTAAGAAGAATGACAAAATCCACACAGACGAGTGATGGATACCATACCAGTACATACGAGTATTGGAAGGGATCAAAACTGATGAAAGCTGAAAAATAAGTACGAATGAGTATTCACAGTGAGTCAATACGAAGGAAAGTTAGAACTCAATACGAATGAGTATTGGAAAAAGAATTGACACAGAATAGGGAATCAATACAGACGAGTTTTACAAAAAGGATAAGCATAGACGAGTGTTGATAATCAATACATACGAGTATTGAAAAATAGATTAACATAAACGAGTGTTGAAAAGAAGGAATAACACAGACGAGTATTAAAAAAGAAATAACACAATGAGTGTGGAGAATCAATACAAACGAGTATTGAAAAAAGCAATAATACAAATGAGTGTTGGAAATTAATACATACGAGTACTGAAAATAAGGATAAACACATACGAGTGTTAGGAATCAATACAAACGAGTATAAAAAAGATAGACACAAACGAGTACAAGAACTCAATACAGACGAGCATTGACAAAGGGTATCAACATAGACGAGTGTCGGGGAGCAATACAAACGAGTATTGAAAAAATGATAGACACCGGCGAGTGTTGGCGCCCAATGAAGACGAGTATTGAAAAAAGGTATAACACAGATGAGTGAACCAATACAAACGAGTATTGGGACTCAATAAAAATGAGTATTAGCAAAGGATTTAATTTGGACATATATGGAAACTCAATACAGACGAGTATTTGAAAAAAGATTAACACAAATGATTGTTGGGATCAATACAAACGAGTATTGAAAAAAGGGATATCAACACGAATGATTGTTGGGATCAATACAAACAAGTATTGAAAAAAGAGATATCAACACAGACGAGTATTTAAAAAAGGATATCAACACGGACGAGTGTTGGAATCAATACAAACTAGTATTGAAAAAAGGGATATCAACATAGACGTGTGTTAGAATCAATACAAATGAGTATTTCAAAAAGAAGGATTAACACAGACGAGTGTTGGACACCAATACAAACGAGTATCAAAAAAGGGGTTGACCCAAACGAGTGAATCAATACATATGAGTATTAAAAAAGCTAAGCACAAATGAGTGCTGGAGACCAATACAGACGAGTATTGAGAAATAAAGAATCAACACGGGCGAGTGTTAGAGATCAACACAAACGAGTATTGAAAAAAAGAAGGATTAACACAGACGAGTGTTGTAGACTAATACAAACGAGTATTGAAAACAAAGTGATGGAAACCGATGAGCGAAGGGATATCAATACGGACGAGTATTGAAAAAAGTGATAGTCACTGACGATTTCCTAACTTAAGCTTATTGGATTTGAGGGATGCCAAGCGAGTTGGTATTTAGAAAGGGGTTTGTCATACATAAATTGGATTTTTTGAAGAGGTTTTCCAGACAAAAACTGGACTTTGAAAGGGATTTGCCAGACAGGAACTGGGCTTTGAGAAGGTTTGCCAGACAGGGAATGGACTTTGAAATGGAAGATAAGGCGAGTGTAGCGGGAAATTCATGATCATCAAGCTATTGACAAGCTAGAGATCAAATAACAAGAGTCGCCACCGCGCTTTTATTGTTTCCAAGGGAAAAGGGAAAAAGTACGAACAAAACCCAAAAAAAGTAAGAAGTTTTCAAATCAAAACTAATTAAATGTCAGAGATCACAGGTAAGGGGGTTGGTTACACAGAGGGAAGGTGTTAGCACTCAAAGTGTCCTAGGTACTCCCAGGGAGCCCTTTTTGTGTGCATATGTATTTTGTACAAAGTGATGTTTACAAACAAATAGAATGGGGGGATGAGAGAAGAATTCATTAATTATATTTTTGTGTTTGACAAGACCTTCGATCTTGTGCCTACGTACCAACATAAAAATGAGAGATCAAAACCTCGTAGTTCGTGATACAAATTTCAAAATGGATGCATTGATTTTAACAAAATTTAAGTTTGAAAGGCACAAAGGCCTAAAATGGTTTGAATGAGTTAGTTCTTTTTGGCTTTTTGAAAGTTTAAGTCAAGTATAGTTAAGTTTATTTACAAGTTTGATTTAAGAAAAAAAGTTTGAAAATGAAATGGCATAAGGCCAAAGTTTCTATCTTTTTTGCAAAAGTGGTCAAAGTTTAGAACAAAAGTAGTCCACACAAAGAAGATTTTGAAAAATCGAGGGAGAGATTTTGAAATTAAAGAAATGGGGAGAAGATGAAAAGACTATCCTATGCACAAAATTAAAAGTTTAGAGTTGAAAAGATCTGACCAAGTGGGTAACAATCCAATAGACAAGAATGTCAATAGAAACTCAGAATTCCCTTGGACTTTTAGAATCAAGCAACACACAAATGCACAATTATATTATCTTGAAGAGCAAGGCATAAAATAAAGATGGCCATATCCAAGCTTATCCCTTCCATGATCTTCTTCAAAATAGCCCATGTAACTGATGAATTCCACAAGTCACAGGTTCAAAATAACAAATACACAATGATCATGTTGCAGATGAACTTAGAGAGGTCTTCAAAGATGCATCAGATGAATTTCAAATTGCAAGCACTTGGTTCTTCAACAAGTTGGCATTGGCCAAGTCCTTTAGCTTAGGAAGGTTGCCTAGATTATAAGTCCATTTTTCCAAGATCAAGCCAACAGTCCACACAAAAGTCTTTTAGGGTTTTTGTTAGTATTATGTACATTGATGGTCAAAGACCACACAAACAAGCAAATTATACACAAACAAAATATATCACACAATATGGTCCAAATGGACAAAGTGAAAATTGCATTAACATAAACAATTAGAATGATATGAACAATGGCAAATGAAATAGAGTGCTAAAAGTAAATTGCATTAAAGTAAAAGCTTGAAATTAAAAGTTAGTAGTTAATTGGTTAGAAGTAAGTATTGTTTTGTTTTTGCTTTTCATTTCAAGACATTCTTTGGAGAACGCTCAACCCACTTATCACAAGTATGAATCCTTGAGCCAAAATATCTTCCAAATGAAGGAAAAAAGGCCAAGTTTCCACAATACCATGAAAGAGGGGAGACTTACAATCTCACTAACTAGAATGCTTATGCCTTTTATGTCACAAATTTAGCGCTATGTTAAGCAATCGTAATTGGACTTATGTAGAAGTCACAATTATTTGAGGTCGGGAAATAGAATTTTGGTGTTAATGCATGTTAGAGACATAATATAATGGACTATGCTCATGAAACATATCACACACAAAAAGAATATACAAAAGGTGTGGCCTAATCTCATCCATACTCATGTCAATTTTTCAATCAACTAGCATTAGGACTTTGAGATGTCATAGGCCAAGTGGAATGAATGAATGAAGAAAGGGAATAAGATGAAGTGAGAGGGGAATGAATCAAAACACAAATTGATCAAAGGAGGACTTTTACCAAATTAATATCATCCATTCATTTTGGGAAATGGAATGTACATTCCATCAATCCCCTAAATCCAATGATATTAATTTGACAAAGTTAAATCAACCTTGACCAAGGCCCAACAACAAGAGTTAAACATAAACAAGTCATCACAATTGGTCAACAAATTTATTTGGCATTTATTCAAATTAAAAATAATAAAATAGTGCATTTAAATTAAATATGGTATGTCCAATTCCTAAAATCTCATCAAAACACCAAAGAAATGACCATGAGATTTATCGTAGGTCAAACAAGGTCAAAGGACCTTGGAGAAAAAAATTCATAATTTTTGGACATTTAAAAATATTTTTAAACAATTAAAAACAAATGCAAAATCAATTAATTCATGGAAATTATTAATAATGATCCAAACAATAATTTTAATTCAGAATATGAAAGAAAAATATTTGAAATTTTTTGGTGAAAGTCCCATATTTTTTGGATCAATATTGAATTTAATATGAATTATTGAAAATAATGCAATTAAAATGAAAATTAAAATATCAGAAAAAACGTGGACCACTTGATCTCCCTGATTAATCGAGGTGGCCGATCAAGTGACCCGAAATGCGCGTTCTACCATGCTCATTAGTCAGCGCGTTGCAACATTGGTAATTCTAATGCACGCTCCAGATTAAAACAAATCAAGAGGATCCTATGGCTGTGAGACATGCCAGCACATGACCGAAGCTGTAGCTCCGGTCTTCTTCTCCGGTGGACCTCACCGGACCGGTCCACCATCAACCATCACCAAAATTAAAAGCAAGGACATGATTTCAAAGTAAAAATGGCACTGAGCTCGAATCTGGCCTCAATTCACTCTAACTCCAAGTATATTTAGAGACACATGGAGTTGAAATTTGAGGTACAGGAACTGAGTTGCTTCGATTTAGCCTCAAAGCAACTCAAACTTCTTGCTTACATTGGTAGGACTTCAGACAACCAAAGAATAAATAGAATTGAGCAAGAATTTGAGAGAATCAAAGAGTTCAAAATTTCTGGAAAATACCTTCAATGGAGGTCTAGATTCAACTGATCTTGATCTTGCTTGTGCTTGATCTCATTCCACTTGCTTGCAGAAGAAGGATTGGAAGCTTACAAGGTTGTGGATTCCTGGAGATTTGAATTTCAAAACAGTGGAAATTCAACCTCAAACTCAAATGAATTTCTCAGGTTTATCCTTTGCAAAGTGAGAGTTTGAGATGGGGGATCAAAGTTGGCACGAATGTGTGTGAAATTCTGAGCAATTGGAGCTCTATTTATAGCCAATTTAGTTGATATTTGCACACTTGAAATGAACTTCCAAAATTAGCAATGTGTGATGCATGAGTGCATGGGTGTGTGCAGACCCATGAAATCACTCTATCTGATCCATAATTGTGTGTAAGCAAGGCTGAAGTTATGTTGGAATGCTAGGCAATTGTGTATGGATGTTTGAAGTTTGATCCTTGCCAAGTGATGTCACCATGTTCATGTTATGTGCAGTCTATGCATTCCTTGTCCAAAATGAATAAATTTGAGCTCTTTGGAAAGGTGAGATCAAGAGGAAAACTTTCATGTTCAACACTTTTCCATTTGGAGCTTGAAACTTGGAGAAATTTGAGGTGGAAGTTTGGAAATTTTTTACATATCAAATTTTTTCTAAGTGTCAAGCCATATGTCTCAATATTCCACCTTGCTTAACTTTTTATATGAGCTTCAAATGAGAAAAGTGTCTTCATAAAATTTGTAGATATCTCAAAGACCTTCTAAATGGTCACAAATTTAATGTCATTTGGATTTAAAATGATAGAGTTATTCATTTTTGAAGTTTGGAAAAAATCACTTGATCGATATTATAGGTCAAAAGTGACCTATAATGTAACCTCATATCACATGCTCAAAAAAGTTGAATTAGCTCCCACTCCAAACATCAAAGTTGAATTAGACATATTGAATTTGATTATGAAACTTGGAAATATTTCATATCATAAAAATGGAGCAAGTTATGGCCTTGGGAAGTTGACTTTCAAATTAGGGTTTAGACAAAATGACCTATAATGTTTCAACATAGAAAATGATTTTTGTAAGCAAAACTAGCTCTAGGTCTCTACATGAAAGTTGTTTGGAATATCATTTAGAGTAAATTTTCTCTTGGAATCATTTTCATATGGTGAAAATTGTAGGAGATAGGGTCTAGGGAGACCCAGTTTTGATAAAATGAATCCATCTAGCCAACCACCATCAACCAACTTGCTAACTTCCAATTCTCTTGACTTTATTGGTTCATGGTAGATCATATATGCATAAGATGATGAATTTTGATGTCTCCCTTGAGAAATTTGATCAATTGGTGAGATAGCTTATTGGAGAAGTTACTCAAGATACCCAGTCAAACTAGGGTTTCCAAGGCAAATCATCCTCAAACTCTTGAAGAAAACTTGATCAAAATAACATGTAGAGAACATTGGGACTCATGTATGATGCTCATAACCATTATTGGATCCATTATTGGTTGTGATCTTTGTTCATGAGGGTCTCAAACTCTAGATGTGAACTTGATGAATAAATGGAATCATGCCCTACCTACAAAAGAGTTAGGCAAATACAAAGACATATTTTTGGTATTTTGGTTAGTAAAATGATAAAATACAAGTATGATACAATCAAAAAGTGCTTGGTGATCCCTCCCAAAACAAACCCAATGAAAGAGGGGTAAGGAAGATGCCAAGGTATGATCCCGATGCTAATGCTTATGATGAAATTGCATGAGGGATCTTAGGGTCAAAATTGGGGTCTTACAGCGAGAACTAAGTACCAGGCGGGAACTGGATTTTAAAATGGTGTTAACCAAGGTTGGACCTTTGAAGGTGCTAAGCAGAAATGGGTTTTTGAAAAGTGACAACGGAATTGGGCTTTATCTTGTTAGAGAGATTCATGCTATGATATGTGCGGGTGAAATTATATGAATAATGCATGACGATTTATGCAATTGGTCCGAGGGTCTACAAATGCCCCAAATTTGGGTCTGGTGTAGTGAACACTAAGAGAGACCCGCTTGGTGACAAGGCATCCTGTTGAAAGGTTATGTGATGTGTCTAACTTGACTTCCTGGCATCTTTATATTGTCGGAGAGTGAACTTTAGCTGGATCTTATGATGCCCCATGCTTGATCTTAGAAGCTTTGACATCATGGAGAGGAACTTCATCTCCTCGAACAGTTTTGCCCCAGTCTGTTGGGTATCTGCATGGATTGCCCTAGTCACAAGTTATGAAGCAACATTTTTGTAGATTATCTCAATCTGACTTGCCCTAGTGTCTTGGAATTGTAGTCCTTTGATTAAACATATTTGAGAGATTGACTTATTGTGCTTTTGGAGTGGCCTGCCCTAGTACGAGCCTTAAAGTAAATTTTCCACTGGCTGGCTGATCTTTGAGGGAATGCCCCTAACTAAATGATATTCAGAGAGATTTGTCGAATCTCAACGTAACTACCTCAGATTGACTGAATCTTGTAGAGATTTCTCGACGTGATTACCTCAGATTGACTGAATCTTGTAGAGATTTCTCGACGTGATTGCCTCAGATTGACTGAATCTTGAAGCTATTTGTCTTTCTTCTCATTGGAGTCTTCATACATTCTTCTCTTTGATGTGATCAAATGAATTGGCTTGCCCCTGCTCAACGGAGTTCTCATGCATTATGCACTTTGGTATGATCAACCAAGATGATTTGCCCCTGCTCAATCAAGTTCTCAGGCGTCATGTTCTTTGATAATATCATCAATTTCCTCAATTCACGTTCATTATGGAAACTTTCTTGATGTCGAATGCTTATTCACGAGTAAAACATGTTCATTTTGAAAATGGTAATGCCAATGTTATGTTTATGCTAGTTTCAAAATCCAATTCTATTCACTGGAATTATGACATATAATGAATGAATCATTAAAGAGAATGTCATATCGATACCTACACAAATGTAAGCAAATTGTTAAGGAGTCAGTTTTAACACGGTCTTAGTGACTGTATTATGCTTTTGAAATAAACCCTTCTTCAATTAGGTCTTTTGAGGGTTGTAACATGGTCTGATTCACATTTTCAGAAAGAAAGGGTTTACGACTCAAAACCTATTCTAACCCACCAATTCTCATTGATGTTCTTCAGTCCCACATTCAACTAGTTTGATACATTCAGTCATGCTATGAAATATTAGCATGGTGGTTTAATCTGTCATGAAAATGTTGAATGGTTGGAGCTTTATTAGAAAATTTTGTGCAGGTTCTGCTTGTCATAATGTATGTAGAACTGTAGGTCTAAGTTTGTGTAGTTGTTAAAAGAAGTAGAAAGTAGGAAAAAGTAAAACAGTTTAAGTTATTGAAAGTCAGTTATCATTGTTATTTAGTGAGGTCAGTGAGTGAATTGTGATCTGAAATATATTGGCTTGTGCAATGTTGTTAGTTTTTTATGTTAAATGCACTATTGTTGTTAACTCTAATTAGGTGTAGGTGAATGGTTTGCAACATATGATGCCTTAGCATTGTTGAATGATACCTTGCATTGCGAATGATGTTGTTATGGAAACGTATTATGTGTTATGTTTGAAATGCTTTGGTGTGAACAAATTAGTTTGGTTATGTTGGATTTATTTTGCATATGTTATGCAAATTTCTTGTAAATGGTGTGCTTGTGATCATGTTTGGATAATGGTTAATATATGATACTTGTTGGATGAGTTTCTATGTTGGTTATGGTAATGTGTTGTTGGTTTAGGTTTGAAACTAATATGCTCTCTTTATGTTCTAATAGGCAAGTGTGGGCATGTATTGAAGAACTAGGCAAGACTTGGAATTTTGGTAAAAAGGTCAAGAATCATAAGAACAATGTTATGGATGACTTGAGAGTGAAGACAAAGTTGTATATTCTCTTGTGTGAGTTTTAATTTTGTAAGAATGTAATGGCTTGTAATGAGATGTATGTAATGGTATTAATGAATTAATGTTGTTAAATGGAAAAATATGTAATTGCATGAATGTATGGAGATGTTGATGTATGTATGAAATTTATATGAATATGGTTGTAATGGTTGTAATTATAATGTGACATAATGGTTGAATGTATAAATTTGGTTTAAAGGAAATTGAATGCATGTAATTGGAATTGAATGATTTATTTGTACATGAAATGGAAAGTATAATGGTTGTAATGAATCAAGGTTTTAAAAATGGAAAATGGCTTAAACAATGCAAAATGGTTTATGTATTGTATAAAATGAAAATGGTTTAAAAGGTGAAAATGAACATGGTTTAAAGTGGTTTAAAAATGAACATGAATTATGACTTGGAAAATGACTTTGGTTAGATGGTTGACCAAAAAGTCAACAGTTGATCAAAAGTCAACTTAGGTAAAAATGTGTATTTTTGTATAATCTCTTATGGAAAAATGAATGTGGACCACAATATCATTAAATCAAATGGCTTATGTCATGTTATGAATCGAACCAAGTGAACACCAATCAAACAAAAGGTCATGAACATGTAAAACTTAAGATGAGTCCTAATCAATGAATTAGGACCATGAATCTTAAACAAGCAAATGAATCATCTATAATGGACCAAATGAATAAGATAAAACCTCTAACTTGAATGCACATAAAATTGGTGATAGTGCCACAACCAACAATTAGGGTTTCAGACAAAGGCACAAGGCCCCACAAGCATTTCTCTAAACCATGGGCCCACAATTAGGGTTTCCACATATGCTCCATGATAAAGGAAACCAGGATGAAGGGCTCACACATACAAGCATGCCATGGAAGAACCCTAGCTTAGGACTTAGCCACCCTTCAATGTTTGTGTGATCAAGACCCCTGAATCCATGATTTTGTGTTTCTCAATGCAAATGAATGTACTATAATGTCATGAATATGTAAATGGAATCTTAAACCAACAGGTTAAGTATAAATGAAAAGGGGGGGGGGGGGGGGGGGGGGGGGGGGGAGAGGGGGGGGCAAAACCAAAATCTTTGTCAACACTATCATAGAGTCCTCTGCGGTGTCGAAAACTTCTACTCTAGCATTCGGTAGCGACAGTCAGAAGACTCTAGACATGGTTATTGAGTTGATGGATAAGGGAAACCAGGCCATGAAAGAAAACAATTTTGATGAGGCAACTGATAACTATAGTCGTGCTAGTGAGATCAGGTTCAATTTCTTTCTGCGTTAACCTAAGCTAACAAAATTATTTGTTGAGTTGCTTATCTTTGATTTGTATATTTCATTGTAAATTACAATTATGATATCGGTTTTTTTAGCTTTGGATTTGATATTTTGGTTAAATGATTGAGAATTGAGTTGGAAACAATCTTAAATAAAAGTTCACGTTCTCAGTGTTCGGTTAAAGCATTTAAATTTTAGGGACTTATATACAAATTCAACAGACTACAAAAATCTATTGAGTAAATTAACCATTTATATTTTAAATGATTGAGGTTTGTTTTCACTTCCTTTTTTCTCATCCAAATTTCATTTTATGGTGATAACAAATGTTACCTCTTTACAACACGGGGAACCCGATGCACATGTTACTGATGTACAACCTGTAGAGACAATGGTTTCTCAGCTTCTAAATAAAATATTATCCCGGTTGTAAGTTTATGCGCGGTCTCTAAGAGGGAGTGAATTAGATTTATTGGACTTTTCTCAATATGAAGCGTTAGCACTTGTTTTGTTATTTTTCATAAATGATATGAAAGTAAATATGCTGAAAAATAAATGCAGAAAGCAAAGGACACAACGATATATCCTAGTTCTCTTCACAATTCGAGAGTACTCCAGTCCCCTCACTCCCTGTGAGAGATTTTCCATTATGTCAAATCTTTGTACAAGTCTCCCACCAAGATCTATCCTACAATCTTCTAACATAAGCAATACAATTAATAAGGACAATCCCCTTATGATCTTTACAAAGTGAAACAAGAGAACAATTCTCTATTATTCACTCTCTTGCTTCCAACAATTCCTGACAGTAGGGAAATCACAATAATCTGAATTTTTACAAGTGTTTGAAGTTGTATAACAATGTATATCAATTCTTAGAATTGATCTTCTCTATCAAGTAGGCAATTCACAATATGTAAACAAGTGTTCAATAATTATAGTGTTGAAACTTTAAGAGATAAATGAAAATGTATGCAGAAAGTTTCAAAGAAAAAGTTAAGTCACAAGGCACTTGTTTTGAAAATGAGAGAGTAATGAGTTTGAACTGCTATGAAAGAAAGACGAGTTTCAAATTCTGAAATGTATGGTATATATAGTGCCTTAACACCTTTCTAAAAAGTATAAATGCATTAATAGATGACATGGGTCAAAAGGCATTTCAAAAATTGGTTTGCATGAATTGTTGCCACTACTTCAGTGGTAACCGGTTATTTGAAATGGTGTAACCGGTTACAGCTGAAGCGGTACTCAAAAATTGAAATTTTAGGATGTGAAACCGGTTATCAGAAATGGTGTAACCGGTTACACCTGACACATTTTCAAAAATTAAGGTATTTTTACATTTTGAGTAAATGGTGAAAATTGTGGCAGTTTTAATGTACTTTAACGCCGGTTTCAAATGCCGTAATTTACCAAAAACGGAATGGTTAATTTCAAAATCATTTCAAAAGATGCACGAAAGGTTTAAGATGAATATGCATGATTTTTATGAACAATTAAGATATATATACTTGAATTGTAATGAATATTCAACCATCTTGATTCTTCCATTAATTTTACAAAGTTTTTTAATAATTTGAACTAGACTGCACTAGTCTTCAAGCTTTGACTTCTTCTTTTTGTTGATGTGTTTGTCTTCATCAAAACTATAAATAAAGACAAGAAGAACCCTTCTTCACACAGGTGTGCCACAATATTGTACTGAAAGTTCTCCGTGATTGTCTTTCAAAAACTTACAAAGATGGTGGCATTAGAGGTCTCTATGGATGGAAACAAACACCTTCTCAATTATGTTTTATAAGCTATAGTATTTAGATATTATGTTTTACTGCCCACGCAGATGGAAATCAGTTGCAGTGCTTGCAAATTGAATCAATAGATGGACAATCATCATCAGTCAGTGTTGTATGCAAAAGAAGAGATGACACTGGTGGGTAAAATGTTGATCTGGTGGAAATCAGATATGCAGCTAATGAACTTATCCAACAAAGCTTACAAATTCATGATTCAGAGCATAACAATGATCAGGAATCTAGCGAGGTGCACATTCAGCAATCTGAGCTGGGTGATATAAGTATTTAGGGGTGTTCAAAACCAAACCAACCCAATAGAAAACCGCAAACTAAACCAAACCAAACCGAAACCGCAAAAAACCGCATTTGGTCGGATGCGTTTGGGCCATTTTTTAACAAAACCGCACGGTTTTGTTTGGTTTGCGGTTTGTATTTTGCAAACCGAACTAAACCAAACCAAACCACATTATGTTACCATATAAACTTCACTTATCCCACATCCAATCCAAAACTCAAACCTAGTATGTCTTAACCTTACAATTACAAACGATTTTCTCTTACTCACACTTAGGGTTTCAATTTCAACCTTCTTAAATCTCTCCTAGTAGTACCGCACATTTTTTTCGTCTTCTTTGCCATGTACATTTCACCTTTTCTAGTCGAATATGTCCTCTCTTATGTTCTTTCTTTTTTATATTTTATATTATTGTTTTATCTTCTAATTACATTTTTATCGCACATTTCTTCTCAATCTCGCATTTCTTATGTTTTTTTTCATCTTCTCTAATCTCTCTTCTCAAATGTTTTTTATGTTTTATTATAATGTTTTTGATATTATTTTATGCTACTATTTTATATATATTTTTTATTCCACTTTTTTTTAATCTAATTTTTTGTATATTGAATGAGAAGTTTTTCTCTAAATATGATGAGTTTTGATGTTATTTACTAATGTATGAATGACTAAACACAAAATTACGTTGTTCTCTATAGGTGTTAGTATGGCTAAATAAAAATATTGTAAAAAACCGAATCAACCGAACCAATCCAAATCGCATTGATTTGGTTTGGTTTGGTTTTATTTCTAAAAGTCAACCGAACCAAACCGATCCGCATGCTTTTTTCTCTTGCGGTTCGGGTGATTTTTATGGTCAAAACCGCTCAAACCGCACCGCGAACACCCCTATAAATATTGATGAAACTGATTTTATGAAAATGTGGATTTTGTATAGTAATGCCAATTTGGGAATGATAAACTAATTGCATTTTTGGGCTGATATAGAATTTGGCAGAGTTTTTGTTTTCTCTGATTACAACAATTCCATCAAATCTAGATCTGTAGATGAGTTTTTGTTTTTACTAATTTGATGACTTAGTTTTAAACTTTATAAGAGTAACAGAATTATTGACTCAATGAATTATTCTCTTCTACAGATCTGCCAGTTGGTGGAATTTTCTGATGCAGTTCTATCTGCAACTGGTGGCATCAGAGTAAACAAACCTGAAATCACCTTTAACATTACATTAATCTTGTATGTCTTCCATTTTTTCTTCTTATTTTTCTTCCATGTTTCAGAATTATTAATTGATGTGAACGGTTAAGTTAAACTCAAAAACTTGTGATGATTGATTTCAGGGACAAAAGCTCTTTTTGCCGACTTAGCCAATTTTCCAGTCTCATCGGTACAAATTGCATTTACTCTTGTGTTTCCTTGCCTTCTTTTGCCTATTATGGACGAGCCATAACTTGCATCATTCACAACATGTTTTTTATCGTTCTATCCCTCTACATTGAGTGATTGGAGCTGTGGTTTAAATTTCACTATCATAATATTTAAATATTTAAATTAAATACTTGTTAAAATACATGTGAACTTAGACCTACTTCAATCTATTGCATTTTATTATAATTTTACATTACTACAATTGTCAATATTTGTTGTTGACTTGGTTTCAAGAAGATGAAGATTTATGAGTTATGTTTTCAATATTTTTCATTTTCTACATTTCAACATTTTTTTAATTAATTTTTCTTTAAAATGATTATTTATTACCGATTTAACAATGGTCAATTATTTATGACAATTTTAATATGCTATTCATTTGATATAATTAATGTGTACTACACCATTAAATTTATCAATTTGTTTATAATTGCATATAAATAAATTATATACCAATTAAAGTTAATCAATTGCATTGGTATAAATAAATTATACTTTTACTAGTTAAATTCTATAAAAAAAAGTACAGAACAATTGGTACCTAGCTAAAAGAACGCATGCAAGCGCCTTAAAGTATATGAGTTTAACCACTAGACCATCTAAAAAAAACTACATTTACCAACCCAAAATAAGAGCATGGGAGCGAAATCCCTTTCTCACCAGCAAAGTGAGCACACATTTTTTTGTTGCGGTTGAACTATCCCAATCGATTATAGGCGACTATTATGTGAATAGAAACAAAAAAAAGCTGCTGTTGCTGTTGTCCCATATTTGGTTCACCAACCACTCAGTATACAACTCATATAATACTTCAATTATTAATTTCATGGCCCTAGCAAATGACTTGTTGGAGGACACCACTTCTTATTAAAATAACATAAGATAAGATGGTCAGAGTAAAACTTGGATTCTTTTCCCACATTGCCAGAGATAACAAAGCATAGTAAAGTAAAGCCAAAAATTGGCAAAATTCAAAACATAAATTTTATTCCATGAAAAATTCAAAGGCTCATACCAAATACATCAAAAATACTTTATTCTTGCCAGAATTCAAACCTGTTGTCTCTGGTTAGTGCCAACAGAGACAACTTAAAAACAAACACAGCCAAGATGAATCATAAAAGTAAATTTACCCAACAATCATATAACATTGTAGCAAATGTTTGATCCCCCAGTCTCAATTTGATTCATTAATGGGAAGAAATTTTAAGGTTGAGGTGGAACCAAGACTTCCAACTACCATTTCCCCTTCGTGAAAGTGACGAAGTCCTACTTCCATTATCAGCTGCTTCATTTGTAGTGTGTGGCTTCTTGCATAGCACGAAATTCCGAGCTCCATGTGATCCAATTTTGTCCCATGGACTCAAAGCCACTGCACCATAAAACCACGATACAAAGAGAGGGGTAGCTAGTTTAGAGAATCAATTCTAAGCATTAAAAATCAAGTTTGAAGAAAGTAATGGTGATTATACCATAAACTAAGCTAGTTTAGAGAATCAATTCTAAGCATTAAAAATCAAGATTGATGGAAGTAACGGTGATTATACCATAAAAACTAAGCTAGTTTAGAGAATCAATTCTAAGCATTAAAAATCAAGTTTGATGCAAGTAATGGTGATTATACCATAAACTAAGCTAGTTTAGAGAATCAATTCTAAGCATTAAAAATCAAGTTTAATGGAAGTAATGGTGATTATACCATAAACTAAGCTAAAAAGTTACAAATATAAATTACTTTCTTTCATTCTA
This sequence comes from Lathyrus oleraceus, assembly GCF_024323335.1. Classification (NCBI taxonomy): domain Eukaryota; kingdom Viridiplantae; phylum Streptophyta; class Magnoliopsida; order Fabales; family Fabaceae; genus Lathyrus; species Lathyrus oleraceus. The sequence goes on along the minus strand of NC_066584.1, from coordinate 49,379,682 downwards.
ACTCATTTTTAATCCAAATCAAAAAGATAATTCAAAATTTCAAATACTCCGCATTCATCTTAATTACACAGAACCGTATCCCCTCTTGGCTTTTCTCTTTCTCTACCGTCTAGAGACACAAAGTTATGCCAAACTCATCCTTTCAAATCTCAAACAATCTAGTTAAAAGATTTAAAACAATGCAATGTCTATGCAAAAGAAGCTAGGAACTCACTACAAGATAAGTGAGGAATCAAATAGTTTCACTCAAAAAGATAAGAATAAATATCAGAATAATTAAAATGACTCATGGGTTTGGGAACTTATTGAGCACACAAGATGTGCACCATGTTTCTCCACATACAAGACTCAGGGTTCAAACCCTAGACTCCTTGTTTATGGTACCCAAGTCGCTAACCACTCAGACAGACCAACATTTCTGAAAAGCACAAAACATAACTTCTACCATTCAACAACAACAACAACAACAATCAAGCCTTATCACACTAAATGGTAAATGGGGTTGGCTATATGGATCAACTTTCACCATAATGCTCATTATTTCGTAGTTGATCAATTTCATTACATTCGCTGTTGACTGCCTAACACAACCCTCTCCTTTTGTAGAGATTTGGGACTGGCAGGACCAGGTATGCATAGCAAAGCTAACATAGATCCAAAGGTAAATATACGTTATCAATACTCTCTATCTATATAGATAAAACTGTTGGTCTTATTGTCCATTCAAACAAATAATAATGTGAATTAACAGAATCATACTACATTATGCAACTGAAGAAAAAGATCAATACCATCAGATCCATGATGAGGACAATAAAGAAAGAAAGCTCTATGATCACTCCCCAGACGCGGCAATCGCTCTTCGCGTGCATAAGACTTCAGAGTAGTATCAATAACAGCCTCAACAAGCTCCTCTTCATCCACAACAAACCGAATCGGGCCAGCGCTTCCCAACACATTGATACTAACCAACAGCCTCTTGCCGCTGTTGGCGTTGTGATTCTTCTTATGCTTGCTCAACAACATCGCGTCCTTATATTACCACACTACAAATCACAAAACCAAAAAAACACAAACAACAAACTACGCCCAAGAATCTAGTTACTAAATTGAGTCAATTTTGAAAGAATGTGGAAAATTGTTGGATTAGGGTTTCTATGGATCGAGACCGAGGCAGCGATAGTGCCAACCTTGCATGCAAGAAGCGAAGGGGAAGAGAGAAGGGAGGAAGAGAGCGCTCGCCGTTGTTGATGGTGAAAAGGAGCGCATGAAATCGAAGGGGAAAGGGAAAACGGTTTCTACCATTCACGTAGATCTGAGAGAAATGTTGGAAAGAAAGAGATTGGTGAGAAAAGAAGAAAGGGAAAGTGGAATATATATATAGTTGAAATGGAGAAGGATTCAAATTAGATAGTATTGGTTGTTTGGTTCTTTTCTGTTTTCTTAGTGTCACCTTTTGACCCGGAAAAAAAGAGGAGTAGTTTTACCTGAAAATTTTACAAATTACTTTAGTTATTAGGTTTAAGAATAAGATTATACACTTGTCTTATTTTTATCTGAAAATAATATTTTGATATTATTTAAAAAAAAATTACTCAAATATCCATAATTTTAAAAAAAAATCATAAATTTTAAAAAAATCTCAATCTATCCCATTTTTAAGAGGAGTTGTCAGACCAATTGGCGTCAGCTCCTAAAGTTAGAGAGGATGCGTCAATTGGATTGACTAGAGCACATGGTGCTGCCAATCCAATTGACGCCCATGTGTTACTTTGTAGAGAAAGCACCAATTGGTCTGGCGTATCAGTGTAAAGTGCAATTTTTTTGGTTATAAATAGAGGTGTTGTGTGAATCATTTTTCCACATCTCATTTCGTCATTCTGCAAACATGTTTGGTGTTCGTCGCCGCTATGGAAATATGGTTTATTCGAGAGACAAACCTCCGATGTTGATGCTCTTCTAGAACATCACTAGTTTCGATCAACTGAAGAGGGAGCTGGTTCGTTGGTTAGATGGAAAAATACCAGAACGGAGAAAATTAGAAGTATTGAGAGACTCGACAGTATATTTGGTTGGGTGCGAGTCAAAACTGATAAGAATGATAGGGAAATGATGTCTGGACGAGATGACATCAGTTTTCAGTTATAAATATATAAAAATCCAAGGTTACAAAAATTAAAAGGAGATACTATCTTATGATGAAGATGTTGCTCCTCGATTGGGAGAATTGTTCTTGTTGTGTCCTGGTTGACGACATATACTACATAGTCTTATCATTTTATCAGTCGTATCCATTTCTGTTCTAATATGCGTGCTGCTTGGCTGTCCTTTTTTCTTTCTTTGCATCTCGTCGTTGTGCCAAACTATGTCACCTTCATATGGAGGCAGGTATTCCTCCATTGGTAGCACTAAGAAGCTTTTGTTATACACATTCATGACGGTAATGGCCTTGTAAACATCAGATAGATGACTATAAGCGTCTTGGCGAGTATATGTGCATGCCGCAATGACATGGGAATAAGGAATACGGAAGGCCTGGAACTTTCCACAGTCGCACCAACTTCTGTTTAGTTTGACATCATATGATAAATTTGGTCTCCCCTCATTGTGGTCCATTGTTTCCTGTACGCTGAAATTTTTCTATGACGGTCAAAGACTGTTACCGTGTGTGCTAGCTTTGATGCTCTCCTCTTTCATCACTTTCATATAATATTCACTGAATATTTGTCCAGACATTAACACTGCACTCCTGTGAGCAAATTCTTTACTTTGAATAAGTTTTGAATGATAGCAAATTGTGTGATCATTGTCTAATTGTTGGTTGTGCATTATTTTACATGTTTCATTTGTGTTTTTAGCCTATACTATTGTTTCGTGTCTATACATAAAGATCCACATTGATACATTTCTTAAAAAGAACTCATAAAAATTGTTTTGTGTCAGTATGTATCGATACATGTTCATCTGCATCGATACATAAATTTGTTTTAAATCACAAAACTTTTTTGCTTCAGTAAGTATCGATACATACGAGCTTTGTATCGATACATGCTTAGTTAAAATGTTCTATGTATCGATACATACGAGCTTTGTATCGATACATGCTTAGTTAAAATATTCTATGTATCGATACATACGAGCTTTGTATCGATACATGCTTGTATTAATTCTCTAAAATCAATCAAAGCTACAGTATGTATCGATGCATAATCTTTTGTATCAATACATAATTTTGTTTTGTCTACTAACAGCTTCTGTCTTTCACATATAAGAAGTATTTTGACAGTTCAGTTTCGGAGTACGAATTCAACAGTGAAAAACAGTTGAACACAAATCAAAGGAGTGTGTAGCAGCAATTATTTTTGAGCAGTTAGAAACCTGAAAGAGACTTCATCTTCTTCATCTTCTCAATCTCTTTTCTTCAAGAACATCAACACATAATCATTCTTGTTCTTTGGATTAAAGGATCAACGAGATAACGTTCAGTGGAACGATCAAGGATCTAGCTGAGGTGTTCAGTGGAACGATCGAGGATCTAGCTGAGTTGAAGGTTGAAGGGGGTTTCGAGGAAAAACCAAATGGTTTGTCCTTCAAGAACTGGAGTGTTCTTGCGGGTTTGCTAGTCACGTTTGCAGAACAAATTCAGCCGTAGCGTAGGGTTTGGAAATTGGGTAATTTCGCAAACAGGTCGTGGAACCGGTGAATTATTTGCAATTTCTTGCAGGAAATTCTTGATCGAGTTCAGATCAAGTGGAGGTTTTATACAAGAAGAAGATCTTGGGAGTTAGATTTCTGTCTTTGTATTGTAACCTTGTATCAACGAATTCGGCATTATTGATTATAACAGTTCTCAATTTCATTTGAAATTGAGAGGGAGACATACCCACACGCGAGGACGACAGTGGGGAACTTCCTTACCAAATCTCTCTGTATCATATTCTTTCCTTATCTCTCTTTATGTTTTCAACAGTTTTGTGATTTCAGTTGGTGGATTGTGGTTGTACATTTCGTGATACAATAGTGGAAAGAAAACTTCTTTATATAAACTCCACCATTGTTCATCATTGATCACATACACACCAAATGTTTGACAAAACTGTCAGCTGAGTTTTATTCATTGGAATCAGAATTTAGTGATAAGTGCATTTAATTTGATAATATTCTGGTGTTAATATTCTCTATCGTTCTAATTCAAATCCAGCAATACATTCGCGTGTCCGGTTTTCTAGTAGCGGTTCAGAATAGACGGAAGTCGATTCGGGACTGTAATTTTCCGCTAAGTTTCAATAACTCTGATAAGAACTTTTAAATCCGTTTATTTAAAAAGAGGTGATCTATTCACCCCCCCTCTCGATCACTAGCTACACCGTCTAACAAGTGGTATCAGAGCGCCGGTTCGCTGGTGTTCTATGGCTCCCTGTAACGATATGGATTCTGAACCAAAGGGGGCGTATAATAGAGCGCCGATTTTCAACGGTGAAAATTACGGCTACTGGAAAGACTGCATGCGAATTCATATAAATTCTGTTGATAGGCTAGTATGGGCTGCCATTGAAAATGGTCCTTTTCAAATTACTATGACAAATGCGGCTGGCGCCATAGTTCCTAAACCAGAAGCTGATTAGAATGAGAAAGATGAGAAAAAGTGGTCGAGTGATTGGAGAGCTCGAAATATGCTAATTTCAGCACTTAGTGCTGATGAGTATTATCGGGTATCCCATTGCACGACAGCTAAAGAAATGTGGGATGCTTTAGAAGTTGCCCATGAGGGTACTACTGAAGTAAAACAGTCCCGCATTAACACACTCACTCAAGAGTTTGAGCTCTTTCGCATGAAACAAGGAGAATATATCTCCGACATGCAAAAGAGATTTACTCATCTCACTAATCGGTTGAATTCTGAGATGTCTTAGCAGGGAATGGCAACCTAAAGTAACAGCTATTAAGGAAGCCAACAATCTAACGACACTTACGATTACAACTCTGTTTGGAAAGCTGGAAGAACATCAGCAAGCATTAGAAAGTCTTGAAAAGTTTGAGAACAAAAGTAAGAAGGAAAAGAAGAAGAAGAGAGACAAAGAGGGAGAGAAGAAGCCAATAGCTCTTGTGGCCTCTAGCTCTAAGTCCTCACGAAAAGAGCAAAGTGACAATGATTCTAGTAGTGACAAAGATTCGGATGATGAGGAAATGGGACGTTTTGTAAGGAGATATAATAGATTCATTCGAAAGAATGGAGTCAAGCATTCCGACAAAAACCTCATGAAGTTTCGAAGATAATCTACAGATTCAAAACAGGAAGAGAATAAGAAGAGTAGAGGAAAAGGATCTTGTTTTAATTGTGGTAAATCTGGACATTATAAAACAGATTGTCTTATGAAGTATAAGGATCAAGGAAAAGCTCCACCAAAAGGGTACAGCAAACAAAGAAGAGCTTACATTGCATGGGAAAGTGATAGTGATTCATCAAGCACACAAAGTTCAAGTGATAGTGATGAAACCGCAAATCTGTGCCTTATGGCTCACACCAAAAATCTGTCCTACCACAAGAAGAAAATCAATGATAAAAAGGTAAAACAAGCCTATTATTATAATTTCTCTTCCATGTCTTTTTCTGAACTGAAAATAGCTTTTGAAAAACTGCATAACGAAGTTGTAGATGCTTTTAAAAGATTATCTTCCGATAAACAAATTTTTTCATTTCTGGAAGGTAAAGTATACAAAGCTGAAAAAGATTTAGAATGGTTAAAAGCTAGTATTGCAGAAAATTTAAAAAATATTGACATTGATGGATGTAGTAAAGTTGGGTATTGTGAAGCTTGTCATATTTGGCAATAAGAGGTAAACACTCTCAAGGTCAAATTGGAAAAAGCTTTACAACCTAAGGTTACTTATGCCGTTGACTCTAGGTTGTTTAAGAAGTCATTAAATCCACCATATGCAAAATACTCTTTTATTCCAAAAGATTTAATGAACAAGAATAAACAAACACTTCATCATGGTTTATGTCATTATTGTTGTCGTGCTGGCCATACCATTGAGAAATGCAAGTTTAGGAGTTTTCTTGTTCCTAAAGGTATTTATCAATGGAAGCCAAAAGGCAACCATGTTAGCACTTACCCACTTGGACCCAATGAAAATTTGGTACCAACTTCTCTCTTTTGATATTGTAGGATGAGTGCCTTGCTTCCGTAGATAGGAGATGGTTTCTTGACAGCGGTTGCTCAAGGCACATGACCGGTGACATATCGCTTTTTATAGACTTCAAAGCAAAGAAGAAGGGATATGTTACTTATGAAGACAATAACAAAGGAGCTATACTTGGCAAAGGTAGTGTAGGTAATCCCTTTACCACTACTATTTCTGATGTCCATTTAGTAGAGGGGCTTAAACAATTTGTTAAGCATAAGTCAATTGTGTGACAAGGGTTATAAAGTTTCTTTCACAAAAACTTGCTGCATAATTGAACATGCTGAACAGAACGTTGTGTTTAAGGGTGTAAGAGTATATAATAAGCGTTTACTTACTGTTGAAGAATCTGTCCATGTTTCTTTTGATGAGTCTTATCCGAAAAGTGTCGAAAAAGGTATTTCTTTTGATGACGCATGTGTATCTACAGAAGACATACTCAAGGAAGCTGTTATGGAAACTGATCAGTCCATAACAGTTGCCCATGAGAAGGAGGAAGATACCAGTCATGAAGAAGATGAGGAAGAAAGGACAGCTGAAGTGAATGACCTTCCACCAGCTTGGAAATCTTCAAAAGACCATCCTATTGACAACATCTTGGGAGATATTTCAAAGGGAGTAATGACTCGTTCTAAGATAAGTAATTTTTGTTCTCACTTCGCTTTTGTTTCACAAGTAGAACCTAAAAATGCCAAAGAGGCCTTGATTGATGAATGTTGGCTAATGGCCATGCAAGAAGAGCTTAATCAATTTAAAAGAAATGACGTTTGGGAACTTGTCCCTCGTCCGCGAGATCATCATATCATAGGTACTAAATGGGTTTTTAGAAATAAGCTTGATGAAAACGGAGTGTTAACTAGGAACAAGGCACATTTAGTAGCACAAGGGTATAACCAAGAGGAGGGCATAGACTATGAGGAAACTTATGCTCCAGTTGCTCGCCTTGAAGCTATACGTCTCTTGCTTGCCTATGCGTGTTATAATAATTTTAAGCTTTACCAAATGGACGTAAAGAGTGTGTTTCTAAATGGTGTCATAAATGAAGAGGTATATGTCTCACAACCTCCTGATTTTGAGAATGCTGAAAATCCAGATTATGTTTACAAATTAAAACGAGCTTTGTATGGTCTTAAACAAGCCCCTCGGGTTTGGTATGAAAGGCTTAGAAAATTTCTAATTGATCATGGATATTCAAGAGGTAAAGTGGATAATACTCTCTTTATTGAAATGACGGTTGAGTTAGAGCATACCCAACATTCACCCCTTTTTTTGCGAAGGTTCTTATCTTTGATTGCACGCATGAAGTTTTGTGCGATATGTCTAATGCAATAGACATGGGTAGAAGGAGGATCATGTCATTCGTTGTCATGGTTATTGTAAGCACTCTCAATGGCAGCATGTCTATCAGAAACCAAACAGAGATTGGCTTGTAGAGCCACATGTGTTATGAGATGTCAAAGAAAGAAACCCCAACCACCAACGGTTTCACCTTCAACTAGGGCAAAGGCAATGGGAAAGACATTGTTGTTTCCATCTTGTGCAACTTCCATAAGCAAAGTACCCTTGTATTTTCCATATAACCATGTTCCATTAATTTGAATAATAGGTTTGAAAAATGCAAAACCTTTGATGCATGGATCAAACGACTAAAAGAGGCGGTGAAAGATTCTATTTCCAGCAACACAGGTTCCGTCTGGCGTAAATGCTGACAATGTCTCCATAATTGCAACAGTTCCTGGTACGTATGCTTTTAGGGCCCATAAAAACTGTGGCAATTCTTTGTATGAATCCTCTCAGTTGCCGAATACCTGTTCAACAGCCTTTGCCCTCGCAATCCACGCTTTCTTGTAAGATGGAGTATAATTATATCTTGTTCTGATATGAGATATTATTATACTCACCTTCACTGATGGGTCTTTGTTAACAAGCGGCAAAATGTCTTGACATATCAATGCAACGCTTAATTTACAGTGATCTTGTTCAACGTTAGTTGCAATGCAACTGTGAGGTGGATCATTTGAAGCTATCTCCCAAGAGTCGTTTTTCTTTTTGTGAGACGCAGCCAACCGAAACTTACAAAGGATGTTATGACATTCAATGACATACCTTCTCGAATCAGTGCATTTCACTGTGAAATCAGCTGAGTTATTCATGTGAAATTTTTTGATAGCTCGCAAACATTCTTCTTTAGTGTTGAACATGTTTCCCACCTTTAACTCGCCTTCTGATCACGGATACGGGTTATAAAAAACATTGTTGGATGTTTCATCGTCATGCAGATCCATGTTTGTCATATGTTGAGGCGGATTGTATACATGACTTGGAGATAATGGCGATGGTTGATCATCATATTCAATGTTGTTGTTCAACATATGATCGACCCGTGTCTCGTTCTCTTATTCTTCTTCATCAACGACGTTGACTTCTGCTTCTGCTTCTGGGTCGGCGTCATCTGAGTTTTCTAAATCAAATTCATCAGATTCAACTTGATTAGTTATTTGAGATTGCTGAGATGGTATACTTGGTTGAAGAGTAATATACAACTCAATGCAGTTGCAACCAGAATGTTCGTGACTAACAAACATATATTCAACATCTTCATCATCCCGTACCTTCAGCGGGAAAAACTTACATTGATTGTTCTCGAAAAAAATTGGATTTTGATACGTGATCTTTGACACAATACCAGATCCTATACAGGATTCAATTCGTTTTTTCAAATGCAAGAAATTTGAATTTCTCTTGATCCTAAGTTGGATGGTATCGGTGTTTCAGAAATAAAACTCGTATAACTCAAGCTCATATGTCTCACCATTGCAGTGAACATTGATACTAAATTTTGGTGAAGATGGCATTGTAATATTTCTTGTGCATATGAAAATTAATTTTTTGGTGCAGAAGAATTTATGTTGATGGTTGAATGTAGATAGTAAGACACTTAAATAGGTAAGTGATATGTCCAACATGCAAAGCTAGACGAAAGTGATGTGTCAAGTATGCAAGAAAGTCAGAAGTGATGTGTCAAACATACAAGCAAGACGAAAGTGATGTGTCAAGCATGCAAGCCAGAGGGAAGCCACATGTCAAACATGGATTGACGCTTGCTTGTAATGCTTGCACATGGGCGCCAGTCCAATTGGAGACACCATGTCTTGCATGCAGACCTCGTAACCAAGCATGCAGAGCCATGCATGCGCCTGACTAGGTCAAGATGTAGCATGCGTGAGCCTAGGGGAGGCGTCAATTTGATTGGCGCTAGCATGTGGAAAATGAGCATGGGCGCCAAACCATTTGGATATCACATGCATTCACAATTTTCCATGCATCCACACTTTTGCATGTCACACCTTATAAATAGGCAAGAAACTCTCACATTTTTCCCACACTAACACTCACTACTTCCTCAACAACATTAAACCTTTCATCTGCAACAACCTTTTTCATTTGCACCAACCTCTTTCATCTGCACCAACCTCTTTCATTTCTGATAAGATGTCTATCCTCACAATGAACGAATCACACAGAGGAACAATTGGAAACATAGCAACTTATGTAAGCGTTTAATTATTTTTTTATTTGTCTATAATACCTTTTAATAACATATCAACTTAGTAACTTGTTTTGTTGTTTCTTTTATAGGATGTTTCAAGGTTCCGAACTCGGGTCCACAAATATGTACACATGGACCCGATGATTCAATCGTATGTCAAACTCGCTAGTTTTGGACATATAAGCAAAATAATATCTTGGTCGGTGGATAATAAATTCATTCTTGCGTTATGTGAAAGATGGCGTCCCGAAGCACACACATTCTGGTTTCCAACCGGTGAGTAGGGACAGAGGCAGAGATTTTAAATTGTGAGGGCGATATATTAACTTATAAATTAGTAGTGTAATATATGTAATTTATTTTTTAAAAGAAAAATTTATACATTATTCTTTTATCTTGTATGATATTTAATTTTTTTAAAGTATTTAATAATTTTCTTTATTTTTTATTTGTGTAATTTTCTCAATTTTATTATTAATAAAATTATATATTTATCTCTCTATATAAATAATTAATGTAGTATGAATAATTATCTGCGATATTTAGTGATGATATCTTAATGTTAAAATAAAAATTATTTTTAAAAGTTTTATTAAAAAAATATTTAGAAATTAAGCTCAACCAATTTGACTATATTTTAATTTTTAAATAGCCTTTCAGAATAAATTATATATATATATATATATATATATATATAGTAATTTAAAAAAATTAAAAATATTATGGGGGCACATGTCCCCACTCTCATACACCTAGCTCCGTCTCTGCCGGTGAGTGTACTGTGACGTTAGAAGACGTCTACATGCTATTGGGACTGCCTATCGAAGGTAAAGCTGTAAATGGTAAAACTAATTTTGCGAATTCAATTTGCATGGACCTCTTGGATGTTGATTTGTTACATGATAACTCAAGATGTCAAGGTATACTCCTTTCACGCCTTAAGGCATACTATAACAACTTACATTTAGATGAGCATTCTACCGAAGAGGCTCGAATAATAAAAACTAAGTGTTATATTATACTTTTAATTGATTCTTTTTTATTTCCCGAAAGTGGTGGTTCTAGTATGCATGTTATGTATTTACCTTTACTAAGACATGTAGATAGAATAAGAAGTTACTGTTGAGGATCCGCTTGTCTGACCTATCTTTATAGCTCTTTGTGTAAAAATTCACACAAAGACACATCTATCTTTTCTAGATGTGCTGTTTTTCTCCAAGCATGGGGTTGGTCAAGACTACCGTCCCTAGCGCCCGTCAACAACAACCCTTTCACATCCCCATATGCACAAAAGTAAGTTGTTTAAAATGGTGTATATTTACTTACTTTATCGATTATTATCTCTAAATAATATTTTTACCTTTATGGTGCAGATGGTCGGCACGTGGTATGAGTTATAACAGATGTCCTAGACATTGTATTACCTAGTATCACAATCTCTTAGATCACCTTCGACCGATAGATGTATGGATAATAACCTAATTATTTCGTAATAATTTGTTAATTTCTTCTACCAAATTTATAATCTAACATACGTTCACATTTCAGTTCATTTGGCGTCCATACATGAATTTAGATCATGACCATGAAATCAACGAAGAAGACACAACTGTATGAACTGCATGCACACCGATCATAAGATTCATCACTGTGGAGATGCACAATAGTGATCGTGTTAAATTGTAGTTAGGTATGTTTCAACACATCCCAGATCCCCTAGCAAACCTAGGAGAATGGCATCTACGTAAAGTTAACGACCAATGGAACTTTAACCAATGGCAAAGCTTCGCTAGATCTGAGTGTCGCAAATGGAAGCACCGCCATGACCATGTCTTAACTGACGTTGTGATGCCAACTGGATAAAAACCAAGTCGTACTTATATGGCTTGGTACATATCGGTTGGTTTTGAGTTCATCGCCGAGGATATATACATATGCGACCCACGCCAGGCAACATACACACCATAAGGCTCAACATCGAATCCCAAACAACATTGTCAGACCGACTACACATAACCCCCTATCCGTCAAACTTTCCGTTTCACAAAAACATACAACCCTAACATGCCATACACCCAACCACAATACCAAGAGCATACCCCGTACCACCACTAAAAACTAGATCATCAACTAGAGACCCAACATCGCTTTGCATCCAACACATCACCCTACCAAAGTTGCCTTAGCCAAAACACTTAATGATCATTTAACACCAACCGTCCCTCCTCCTACCATAGCCAAGAAGCCTAAATATCTCAAAACTAAAACCTTCAACAACCCTATGTCTACCAAACACCACAACAATCTTTCCAACCTTTCCTCGATGCATCATTGACACTAATGTCTCCCTTCAATCGTCTCGGTCGCCCTCCAACAAGTCAAACACAACCCAACTACTCTGGCATGGGTCATGAACCCAGCTATGGTGGTACACCTTCGATACATACACAAGACTATGTTGATTTGTCTGATTATCTCAACAGGCAATCTCCTACAGTTGGTAGTGATGTTTCTGGGCCCTTAGATGCTTAAACACCTGGGGTGAATCATCAACGTGGGTTAGGGTCACGGGTTCGGGTAGCTAGGGGATGTGGTACCATAGGTCGTTTAGGTGATCCCGGTCATCAACATTAGTCTTTTTTGTGTAAACGAGAATTAATATTAATATGAATTGGTCTGATTTCGAGTTTATGTATCATCTAGACTTTTTTTGAAAAAAATTTATAAAACACACAGAGGTGTCAATCCAATTGGCGCCTCCCTTTAAGCTTTACACATGGGCGCTGTCATACGGTGAACTGGACTTTTTGTGTTTTTTATCGCAATGTCGCGGTTAGCAAGAGTCGCCACCGACTTTTCTTTTATCCAATAAGGAAAGGTGGAAAAGAACAGGAAAGACCTTAATTTAGATTTTGGGTTCGGGAGGTACATTATACAAAGGGAAGGTGTTAGCACCCTTTGTATCCATGGTTATCCATGGGCTCTTAATTGCTCGATCACTTATATTATTTTTGTCTAAAAAAAAGTGTTTGTGAATTGTTTAAAAAAATTGTTTTGAAAAGAGAATTTAACTTTGTAATGATTCTTGTATGAATGTATACAAAGTGATTATCTCGTTTAGTTTTGAAAATTGTTTAGAAAAATATAACTCGGTAATGATTCTAGTATGAATGTATACCAAGTGGTGATTTTCTGAAGGTATTTTGAAAGGTGTGAGGTGTGAAAAATGTTTTAGGTTGTGAGCCAGCAATTAAGAGTTATACCGACCCAAGGTCTTTATGAGTATTTCCTATCCTTATGAGGGTAAAACTGTCCTTATTATTGAGAAATAAGTAGTTTTATCCTTTGGATGTAAAAGGGTCATCGTAGGGTCATCGATTGGTCATTGAAGGCAACAGTTACGAGGATACCTTAGCATTCGAAGGGACTATCATCTTTTAACCGTAGGCAACATCGGAGGGTCATCGATGGACAAAGTTGTATATTCGAAGGCAACATCCGAGGGACTATAATTTATTTTATGATGATTTAACCGAAGGGTCTTTGCTAAGGGTATCCCCACGTTCGCGGGACATGACCGTAATATCGTAATCGTAAGGCAACAAAGAGAGGTCCAAGATCACTTATTCAAAGGCAAAGTTTTACAATTAATTATATAATTAGGATGAAACTCCACATTAAAATTATTAAAAATAATATATTAAAAAATTAATACATTAGAAATTAATACATTAAAAATTAATTTAGGGTGAAACTCCACAAGGGTATCCCACAAATAAAGTGGAATACCTAGCCAATAATCTTTTCCTGGGATATGTGAACCTTTACGAAACTCAAAAAAAGAAACATGTCAGAACACCAAATCAGGGTGCAATCGAAGATTACACCGGAGAAATATCACAACAATAAATAGGATAGGATGAATAATGCATGGCTATGATAAAACATAAAAAAAAAAAGAATAGAAAAGTCAGCTACTGTCTCGTTCGCCTCTGCCTCGCCTAGCGAAGGCCACGGATTTTGAATTTGAAAACAGCCCCATGTTAGGAACTTTGAATTTTATGGCATTTTATCACAGGAATAACATGGTCAAACATTCAGGGTATTCAGGCATATTTAAATTCCCATACGAAAGCAAATTATATATCAACATTTAATCATGATGCATTATATATGTAGATATGGCCAATTGAAAGTATAAACAATAGAGATACGCAAAACCTGTTTGCCAATTCAAGGTTGAAGGGATTGACCACTTGTAGTATCGGAATAAGTTAGGCAGCGGGAATTGGACGGCGATGGCTTCGGTGCAGATGGGCTGCCTTCAGGGTTTCTTTACTCTGAATTCTCCGGGTAGGCAGGGTTCCTATGCCAAAGTTTCTATCCGTCCTTCTCTGTTCTCTCTCTTTCTTTTTCCTCAAGGTTTTGTTCCAAGGAAACCTCAGAGTGTTTTGCTTCTCTTCCTTCTTTCTCCAGTGAATCTCCCAGTGTAAACTTCAAGTCCCACTCCTCTACTGAAGCTTCAGTATTTATAGACTAATTTCGTGGGTAATGGGCTTGGAATGAGGGAGACCCAAGTCCAAAATAATTTGTTATATTTTATTTATTTATTTATTTTAATTAATTAATTAATTAATTAATTTTTTTTTTTCTTTTTTTTTTTTTTTTTTTTTTTTTTCGTTTTTTTTTTTTTTTTTTTTTTTTTTTTTTTTTTTTAGGAAAAATGATGGGTAATTTTTGGGGTATGACAGCTGCCCCTGTTCAATATTCTTGAACCGAGAGAGTTAGGATGGCGTGTATGCCATTCGTGGTCTGGAGGTGGAAGATTATTGAACACTAGAATGCCCCAAAATTTGCACTTGAGAATCGACAGTTGGTCTTGATGGAGATGGGCTTAAAGATGCCATCCGGGAGGTTTGATGACGAAAGCTTCAGATCGCGCCGTATATTAGGCCAATTTGAAGACATGGGTGCCACACTGGGTCGTACGTTAGACCGTATAATGAGTCATCCATTAGGCTGCCGACTTCGCTGGGGAGTCGGAGTGTGTCATATGCTGTTGGGGATAAAGGATCAGAATGGACCATACGCTAGATCGTATCTGAGTTGCAGAATGAGCCGTACGTTAGGCTGAATCTGATGACGAAAGGGGTAGTCGTACGTTAGACTACACTTCAGAAATGTACCGTATGTTAGGTAGCATCTGAGGGGATGGACATCCGAACGGGTCGTACGTTAGACCGTCGCAGAATGAGTCGTCTGTTAGGCCGCATCTGATGATGAAAGCGGTAGTCGTACGCCAGACTACACTTCAGAAATGTACCGTACGTTAGGTAGCATCTGAGGGTTGTAAGATCCAAACGGGTCGTACGTTAGACCGCGTTGGGGTTGTTGAAGTTCAGAATGGATCGTACGTTAGATCGTATCCGAGTTGTAGAATGAGCCGTCCGTTAGGCTGCATCTGAAAAAGAAAGTAGTCGTACGCTAGACTACACCCCTGAATGTACCGTACGCTAGGCAGCATCTGAGGATTTGAAGGTCCAAATGGGTCGTACGTTAGACCGCATTGGAGTTGCTGAAGAAGTCATATGTTGGGCTGAATCAGAATGAACCGTACGTTAGGCTGTATCTGATAACCTGTATATGTTGTACTTGCAATAAATGTCTGGGATGGGCTTAAAGATGCCATCGTTAGGAGGATATCGAAGTGTTGTCAGAATGAATGTTCCCATGAACTGTATTTGAAATATGTATCTGAATCTTGAATGTGATTGATAAAGGTGTCTGTCTGAATGAACCTTTTATTTTGACTATATCAGGAGGATAAATAACCTGCAAAGAAAAGTTAGCTTCATGCTATGTCATGATGTATGAGATGTTTCGTGTTATGCTAAAATAAATGCGAATGTTGTATGCATGCGTATGCTGTGAAAGGATGTAATGAATGAGTTATGCGTATGAGAAGTTCTGCTTGGGGACTCTACTGGGGAAAATAAATCCCCATCTACTGATTTGAGACATTTGTGTCGATGACCCTTTCTCGGCTGGGGATGCTTGATTTCTGTCTGATGGTGGAAATATTCAACAGAGCCTGGCTGGGGATGGATGAGATGATCAATCTGTCTGGTGACGCCGACCTCTGTTGGGGAGTAACTGGCTGTGCCTGGGGATACTGCCATTTTCTGAGGAAAAAAAAACAGGCTTGCTGGGGAAGAGAATTGGTAGCGGATTCATTGGAAGCATGATTAGACCTTTTCCTTGATCCTGAAGTCGGGTAGTAATTGCTATTGCTATTCTATGCATGTATTTTTGGTAAACATCAGTCATATTCAAATGCACATATTAATTCAAATTAAATCAATGGACATTTACGCAACCAAAACAGAAAAGTAGAAACAAAAGCATCTTTTTTTTGAAAGAGGGTTGTATTGATTTTGAAAGGAGGCCTATAAACAGGCAATTTGTGTACAAGGAGACAGAAATCCTAGTAAGAGGAAATTGTCGAAAACAAAGAGAAAGCTATGTGGAAGAAGTCCTATTGATTTTAAGCCTACTACTGTCATTATGTCTTCGAGCATCTCATCCCTTGCTGTCGGATAGAAGTGATTGGCTTGGTCAGTCCCTCGAACTTGGATGAAAGTTGACTGAGAACGGGACATAGTCATACGCTTTAATCCCTAATTTTTGCCTGGACCGCCTTTTCAGGTTTTCAGTCCACCAGGATACCCTTTTTTGCCCAAGCCGCCTTTTCAGGTTTTCGACTTGCCGGGTGTACATTTTTTTTATATATCCCTAATTTTTGCCCGAACCCTTTTGGTTCGCCGGGATGCCCTTACTTTTGCCTAGATACGTCGATCTAGCGGGTCTCTTTTATGCGTAGTATTTTTTAACTATGTCCGCGTTCACGGGATGTGGGAAGTCTTCACCATCCATAGTAGCGAGTATCATGGCTCCACCAGAGAATACCTTCTTAACCACAAATGGCCCTTCGTATGTGGGAGTCCATTTGCCTCTGGGATCACCTTGTGGTAGAATGATACGCTTGATCACCAAGTCGCCAAGTTGGTACACCTGTCTCTTAACTCTTTTGTTAAGTGCCTGGGTCATGCATTTCTGATATATCTGCCCATGACAAACAGCCGCAAGTCTCTTCTCATCAATCAGATTTGTCTGATCGAGTCGAGTCTGAATCCATTCATCTTCATCTAAGCCTGCCTCTTTCATGATTCTTAGAGAGGGAATCTGAACTTCCACTAGTAAGATGGCTTCCATTCCATAGACTAAAGAGAACGGAGTTGCCCCTGTCGTAGTGCGCACTGAAGTGCGATAACCGTAAAGAGTAAAGGGTAACATCTCATGCCAGTCTTTGTATGTTACTGTCATTTCTTGCATGACCTTCTTGATATTGTTAGCAGTCCCCACGGCGCCGTTCATCTTTGGCCGGTACGGAGAAGAGTTATGGTGTTTTATTTTGAACTGCGTGCAGAGTTCAGTAATCATCTTGTTGTTCAAATTAGTACCATTGTCAGTGATAACTCTTTCAGGAGACAGCAGGTTTCTCAAATAGGTATTTGATAGAATCCATCTTAGAAGTCAATAAGGTGGTATGATTCAACATATACTGTCTTAGTCGGCGAGCAGCCCAGGCCAAAGCACAGCAAGCTTTCTCGGGCTGTGAGTATCTTGTTTCACAGTCGGTACCTTTTGCTAAGGCAGTATATGGCATGCTCTTTTCGACCAGACTCGTCATGTTGCCCCAACACACCTCATTGAATTTTCTAACACGGTCAAATACGTAATTAAAGGTCTTCCTTCAACTGGTGGCATCGGAACTGGAGGTTCTTGGCGATATTTCCTGATTTTGTCATAAGCTTCTTGGCATTCATCATTCCATACCATCTCTTGATTTTGTCTCAGTAATTTGAAGATGGGTTTGCAGGTAGCAGTCAAGTGTGGAATGAATCGGGCAATGTAATTCGAGTGCCCCAAGAAACCTCTGACTTCTTTCTTGTTTATTTCAGTACCCAGATTTACAATTTCAATTGATTCCTCATGCGGCTGTATAGTCTTTTCTTCTTGCAGTAGTCGGGCAAGTTCTCCAGGGACTTCACAATCTTCCTCGCTTCCATCCTCGGCTTGGTAAATCGGATTTTCAAAGTCATAATGAACAGTAGCAGAGTCATTACCAACAGGATCCAGAGTGGATATGGATCGGAAAATTGTTACGTGAGTGTGTGCAAGAAACATAGCTTGTTTGAAAAATGACAGGAAAGATAAAGAGCGCAATATTTGAATGCAAAAAGTCCATTGATTTATTGAATATGAATATGCTTATGAAAATGACAAACCCTTAAAATTAGCTATTATGCCCCGGGTATAGACATAATGCTTTTGAAATACTAAAATAGCAATAACAATTACTCTCGACTAAAGGAAATCGGGATAGTGTCTTCAGTCTTCCAATTGTTGAGTCCGTCACCAATTGTTGGGAAAATCCAGCTATCCAAGTCGCAATCACTATCAGCATCTTCCATAGCATTAATCTGATTTTTGACTATCTTTCCAGAGTTAAACCCCAGGCCAGCTTTATCAGACTTGTACGGTACATTGATCAATTGACCCCAACCAACACGATCACCATTTTCAATCGCGGCTTGAGCATCTTTCAGAGAGATCATGACAGGGGGAGCACGAACAACCTTGGGCACAAGGGGAGTTGGCTTAAGGACAGGACTGGGTGGAGGAACCACTTCAAATGACTGAGAAGGAGTCTCAAAGAATTCACCATCCATCTCGACGTATTTGAAGGCTTGCACACTACTGACAATATACTCTTCTTCTCCACATACAGTGACAACCATGCCTGCTATTGGATACTTCAGCTTTTGATGAAGCGACGAAGCTACCGCACCTGCCCCATGGATCCAAGGGCGCCCCAACAAGCAGGAGTAGGCGGGACGAATGTCCATCACGTGAAAGGTAGTGTTGAAGACTTGAGGTCCTATCTTGATAGGGAGAACCACTTCACCATAGACAACACTCTTCGCACCATCGTAAGCACGCACCACAACATCACTAGGTTTCAGTTCAATGCCTTTGTAGTCAAATTTATCGAGTACAGCTTTCGGGAGCACATTCAAGGAAGAGCCGTTGTCGATCAACACGTGAGCCAGGGTGATCCCCTCACACTCGATGGAGATATGCAGAGCTTTATTGTGATTCTTTCCTGCTGGCGTCAGGTCAGCATCGGAAAAGCCTAGGCCATTGTCAACAATCAAATTAGCAACATAATGTTCGAATTGATCGACGGATGTTTCTTGAGGCACATGAGCGGTCTTCAAGAATTTCATCAATGCATTGGCATGGGATTCAGAGGATAACAACAAGGACAACATTGAGATTTTAGACGGAGTATGCCCCAATTGTTCCACTACATCAAAATCGCTCTTACGGATGATTTTCAGCATCTCTTCCATTTCCTGTTTGGCAACATCTTCAGAAGTAACTTCGACCGATGTCTCTGACTGAGGAGGATTGACTGGTCTTTTTCCTCGAATTTCGGGAGCGGGAGGTGAGATTTCTGGGGAGTAGATCCTTCCACTTCGAGTAACTTTACTAGTCCCCACAATATCATTAGGATTAGCAGAACTACCAACCTGCTTTATGCCATGGATGTAAACGTCGCCTCCATAGTTCCACGGAATAGCTTTGCTGGAGGAATATGGCACGGGGCCAGGTGCGGTAATAATCAGGGGAGCCACTTTGGGCTCAGCGGTAATCTTCACAGGCACTCTAGTAGCGGTAATCTTCACTGGAGCTTTGGACCTAGCAATCACAGATACCTCTTCAATAGAGTTGTCCACCTTAGGAACCCTTTCAAATAGAATTGTACGATCATCCATCAGCCGTTGAATGCCGTTCTTCAACTTCAAACAATCATTGGGTCGGAGTACACAGAGATCGCAATCTTCAGCACAACCTGGAAATAAACCAGCTTGCAATAAATTCTTCTTAACGATCAGGAGAGGAGATGCTAAATCAGCAACGTCAGTAACGTGAGAATTGTCGTCCACAACATTAACAATCTGGTCATGATTAGGCATAGGTGCTGTGATGACATTGGGGGTCGCCGGAGGATCAAATTCAATTTCTCCAGCGTCGATCATATCCTGAATCTTGTTCTTCAACAACCAGCAATCATTCGTATCATGCCCGGGGCTATCGGAGTGATAGGCACACCTGGCGTTGGGATTATAACGAGGAGAAGTAGTGTTGGGATTTGCAGGAGGGCCTCTGAGGGTAATCAAATTGGCCTTTAACATACTCTGCAGTGCTTGGGTTAAAGTCATATTGATCTTGGTAAACTGTCTTCTCGACCTGTCTTGTCTGTGTTGGAAGTTCTGAGATGGCGGTGCGGCAATTGTAACTGCCCCAACAGTATGGTCACGATTCTTCTTGTTATGCTTCCTCTCACTGTACACAGCATTTGATTCATTCTTTCCCTGATAGGACTTTTTGGTGCTTGCAGAAGTAGCTGCCTGTATCTTTCCACTTCGAATGCCGCTTTCAACCCGTTCACCTGTCAAGATAAGTTCAGTGAAACCTGACGAGGAACTTCCCAGTAGATGGCTGTAGAATGGGCCAGTCAGTGTACCCATGAACATGTCCACTAACTCTCGATCAGTCATAGGGGGTTTGACTCTGCCAGCCAAATCTCTCCACTTTTGAGCATATTCTTTGAAACTTTCTTTAGAGCCCATAGTCATATTTTGTAGCTGTAGCCGAGTAGGCGCTAACTCAGAATTATACTGGTAGTGCTTGTAGAAAGCTGTTGCTAAATCAGTCCATGTGCGGATGTTAGAGCTCTCAAGCTGATAATACCACTCTAACTGTGTGCCAGACAGACTCTCTTGGAAGAAATGGATCCACAGTTTCTTATCAGTAGTGTGCGGCTGAATCTTTCTCACATAAGCCCTTAGATGCATCTGAGGACAAGAGGCACCATCATACTTAGTGAAAATGGGAAGCTTGAATTTGCGGGGAATGACCACATCAGAGACCAGACCCAAGTTTTCGAAATCCAGACCGGGCACTTTCTGCCCCTCCATAGCTAGCATACGTTCTTCCAGCAACTTGTACTTATCATCCTTCGGAGAGTACTGTTCATGTTCATAATCTTCATCGTCGTCCTCAGAATTGACGAGATTAGGATTCTCATCTTCCGAATCATTCTCGGTCTCTTCTTCTGAATCCTTCGGAATTCTAATCTTGACTCCTGTAACCTGTCCCTTAAGCCTTCTCCCCGGGTTGATGTAACCCACAGGTTTCTGGTCCTTCTTCTTCTCCATCAAAAGAGCTTTCAGTTCTTCCTGCCCCTTAGATAAGCTCAGCATCATTTCCTGGAATTGAGCATTCTGGGCCTGGAGATCTTTGACAGTTTGTTCGAGAGCCATTGTTCAATCTGTTTGAATCTGGGGGAATCTGTTTGATAGGGAAAATCGTGAGAACACTGATCCTTTAGAATACCTGTTATGCGATGCAATGCAATGTATGAAATGTTTTCAAAGACTTTCGGGATTTAACTTTGCATAAACTAACAAAAAGAGCTTTTTTTTTCTTTCTCTTTGTTTTTGCTTTTGTTTTTGTTTTTTCTGTTTTTTTTTTAGCAGAGTTAAATCCCTAAATCCTTGAAATGGTTAGTACAATGCCATGATGTTATGATGTTATGTTGTTATGATGTCATGTTGTTAGATAAATAACAAGCACAAGCAAGTCACACAACAATCATTCCTAGGTTTTAAGGCTTGCGTGAGTTCCATAGGTAAATACCCTCCCCACTGAAGTTTGGTTGGTTCAACCTGTCTTAGAATAGTAACCGGGTTCTAGAAGGATCTCAAATCATTGACCTTTCCTTAAGTCCACTTCAGTGCAACACCAGGTGGTTGACCGAAGCTTCCCTAAAGTCCAATCTCAAAGAGTGTAGTATCGAGTCTCAACCAACTCCAGTCGGAACCGAAGCCAGTTATCTCACTACTTTCTAATGGCCAGGATGAGTCAATTAGGGTTCTAAAGGTCTGGTTAATGCTTTTATGACACCACGCGAATGCCAAATATTTCCCCAACTAACATGAGGAACATCAGGACATCCAAAGTGCCACATTAACCGTAGCCATCATTTTGACCATTCCAGTATACGCCGGACAGTCGCGATGATCTCTTGCTACTTACCTAAGGTACACTAGATCCGGGTGTAGGATCTTTCACTCAAGCATAACATACCCAAGCAATCCCTTAAAAATAAATCAGACAAATTGAATAAGTGATCTTGTTTTTAAGGTAACCTCTCTTTTTAAATATTTAGGGTCCCCAGCAGAGTCGCCAGTTCTGTCATACGGTGAACTGGACTTTTTGTGTTTTTTATCGCAATGTCGCGGTTAGCAAGAGTCGCCACCGACTTTTCTTTTATCCAATAAGGAAAGGTGGAAAAGAACAGGAAAGACCTTAATTTAGATTTTGGGTTCGGGAGGTACATTATACAAAGGGAAGGTGTTAGCACCCTTTGTATCCATGGTTATCCATGGGCTCTTAATTGCTCGATCACTTATATTATTTTTGTCTAAAAAAAAGTGTTTGTGAATTGTTTAAAAAAATTGTTTTGAAAAGAGAATTTAACTTTGTAATGATTCTTGTATGAATGTATACAAAGTGATTATCTCGTTTAGTTTTGAAAATTGTTTAGAAAAATATAACTCGGTAATGATTCTAGTATGAATGTATACCAAGTGGTGATTTTCTGAAGGTATTTTGAAAGGTGTGAGGTGTGAAAATGTTTTAGGTTGTGAGCCAGCAATTAAGAGTTATACCGACCCAAGGTCTTTATGAGTATTTCCTATCCTTATGAGGGTAAAACTGTCCTTATTATTGAGAAATAAGTAGTTTTATCCTTTGGATGTAAAAGGGTCATCGTAGGGTCATCGATTGGTCATTGAAGGCAACAGTTACGAGGATACCTTAGCATTCGAAGGGACTATCATCTTTTAACCGTAGGCAACATCGGAGGGTCATCGAGGGACAAAGTTGTATATTCGAAGGCAACATCCGAGGGACTATAATTTATTTTATGATGATTTAACCGAAGGGTCTTTGCTAAGGGTATCCCCACGTTCGCGGGACATGACCGTAATATCGTAATCGTAAGGCAACAAAGAGAGGTCCAAGATCACTTATTCAAAGGCAAAGTTTTACAATTAATTATATAATTAGGATGAAACTCCACATTAAAATTATTAAAAATAATATATTAAAAAATTAATACATTAGAAATTAATACATTAAAAATTAATTTAGGGTGAAACTCCACAAGGGTATCCCACAAATAAAGTGGAATACCTAGCCAATAATCTTTTCCTGGGATATGTGAACCTTTACGAAACTCAAAAAAAGAAACATGTCAGAACACCAAATCAGGGTGCAATCGAAGATTACACCGGAGAAATATCACAACAATAAATATGATAGGATGAATAATGCATGTGTCATACGGTGAACTAACTTTTTTTTGGATTTGTAATCGCAATGTCGCGGTTAGCAAGAGTCGCCACCGACTTTTCTTTTATCCCATAAGGAAAGGTGGAAAAGAACAGGAAAGACCTTAATTTTAAATTCTTAGGTTCGGGAGGTACTTTATACAAAGGGAAGGTATTAGCACCCTTTGTATCCATGGTTATCCATGGGCTCTTAATTGCTCAATCATTTATGTTTTCTAGTTTGAAAAAGGTGGTTGAGAAAGGTGTGAAAAATGTTTTGCAAAATGAGAATTTAACTTTGTAATGATTCTTGCATGAATGTATACAAAGTGGTTATCTCGTTTTAATTTAGAAAATAGTTTAGAAAAATATAACTCGGCAATGATCCTAGTGCGGATGTATGCTAAGTGGTGATTTTCCAAAAAGATGTTTGAAAGGTGTGAGGTGAAAAGTATATTTTTGGTTATGAATGAGCAATTAAGGTTATACCTGTCCGAGGTCTTTCCGGGCGTTTCCTATCCTTATGAGGGTAAAACTGTCCTTACTATTGAGAAGTAAGTAGTTTTATCCTTGGGATGTAGAAGGGTCATCGTAGGGTCATCGATAGGTCATTGAAGGCAACAGTTGTGAGGATACCTTAGCATTCGAAGGGACTATCATCGTTTAACCGTAGGCTACACCGAAGGGTCGTCAAGGGACAAAATCGTAATTCCGAAGGCAACATCCGAGGGACTATGATGATTTTACCGAAGGGTCTTTGCTAAGGATATCCCACATTCGCGGGGCATGACCGTAATATTGTAATCGTGGGGTAATAAAGAGAGGTCCGATATCATTTATTTAAAGTCCATGTTTTACGTTCATTAGGTAATTATGGTGATACCGCATTAAATCGATACATTAAAATCAACACATTAAGGATCACTACATTAAAATTAATTGGGCCATCAATATGAATCTTCACATTAAAGTGAAATAATTTAGAATCCATCTCCATGAAGGCTTCCCATGCATAAAGCGGAGTACCTAGCCAGCTATTTCTTCGGAAGAATGCTAGCCTTTACACCATGAACACACGGATTAAAGCATCGAGGTAAAATACAATTGGAAATTGCACCATAAGATAAATATAACAGCCAGGAATTTAAGCCAAATAATGCAGAATCATCATTAGGTAAACATAAAATGGGCAACAAAGAGATAAAGCAGCCCCTGTCCCGTTCGCCTCTGCTTCGCCTAGCGAAGGCTCAGCGAAGGCTCGCTGCGGGCTCGCCTAGCGAGGAGCTAGCGAGCGGCCACGGGTTTGAAATTTGAGAACATTAGGACCTCAACCTGCAGCATGGCTTATGGCATCCAACACATAATTATATGGTTCAGTTTCACAATATTCAAGCACATTTAAATTCTCATGCAAAACTTCAAAATGTTTATGAATTCAATTATAATATCCTCCACAAATTAAGAACAGGAAGTGGTACCATATGCCAAGTGAGAGTACAAAACGATATCACATGCAAATTAAGACACTAAAGTGGTACCACATGCAAAATAAGGACACAAAGTGATAATCATATGCCAATTAAGAAACTAAAGCGATAATAGTGAGGCAAACCTGTTTGCAAATCGAGTTGCAACCTTGAATTGGCGAGCCGGATTGAGTTTGGCGACGGTAGCTTCGGAGCGGGTAAGCGGCCTTCAGGGTTTCCGCCTTCTGAACTCTTTGGACCAGCAGGGTTTCGGTGCTAGGGTTTCCTCTGGATCTCTGTGTGAGTGTCTCCGGGTGAGTGAGTCCGTCTCTGTGTGTTTCTTTCGTGGCAGAAGAGCAGGTATTTATAGTAGTGGTAGTGGTGACCTAATGGGCTTAGAATGAGGTCCAAAAAATCTCAAACTTTCGCAAGCTTCGCTAGGCGAAGGAATTGCTCGCCTAGCGACCAAACTAGGTCTGGGCTTTTTCCTGGATCCAACGCTTCGCTGGGCGAGTGGCATGATGCAATGTTCGCTAGGCGAAGGAGCTGCTCGCCTAGCGAGCCAGCTGTTTTGGGCCGCCTGTGGATTGGGCCTGTTGTGAGTGGGCTTTTGTCCATTTGATATCAGTGCCTTGCAGAACAAGTCAGAGGGTCTTGGAAAATGTTTGGTAGTGCCAACGGGCAAATTTTGGGGTATGACAGCTGCCCCTGTTCAATATTCTCGAACCGAGAGAGTAGAATGGCATGTGCCGTTCGTGGTCTGGAGGTGAAAGATTATTGAACACTTAGAATGCCCCAAAAATTTGCACTTGTCCATTTGTCTTGACGGAGATGGGCTTAAAGATGCCATCCAAGAAACTTGCTGAGGAGATTTCCAGATTGTGTCGTACGTTAGACGATATCTAGAGACATGGGTGTCACACCGGGTCATACATCAGACCGTATAGTGAACCCTCCATTATGCTGTTGACTTCGCTGGGGAGTCAGAGTATGCTATACTGCTGGGGATAAGGGATCAGAACGGATCATACGTTAGACCGTGTCTGAATACCAGAGTGAGCTGTTCATTAGGCGGATGACTTTGCTGGGGATGAAAGATCAGAATGGATCGTACGCTAGATCGTATCTGAGTTGCAGAATGAGCCGTACGTTAGGCTGAAGCTGCTGAAAAGGGAGTAGTCGTATACTAGACTACCATTCAGGAATGTACCTGTCCGAAGGTAGCACCTGAGAAAGGGAGTAGCCGTATACTCGACTACCATTCAGGAATGTACCTGTCCGAAGGTAGCACCTGAGAAAGGGAGTAGCCGTATACTCGACTACCATTCAGGAATGTACCTGTCCGAAGGTAGCACCTGAGAAAGGGAGTAGCCGTATACTAGACTACCATTCAGGAATGTACCTGTCCGAAGGTAGCACCTGAGAAAGGGAGTAGCCGTATACTCGACTACCATTCAGGAATGTACCTGTCCGAAAGTAGCACCTGAGAAAGGGAGTGGCCGTATACTCGACTACCATTCAGGAATGTACCTGTCCGAAGGTAGCACCTGAGAAAGGGAGTAGCCGTATACTCGACTACCATTCAGGAATGTACCTGTCCGAAGGTAGCACCTGAGAAAGGGAGTAGCCGTATACTAGACTACCATTCAGGAATGTACCTGTCCGAAGGTAGCACCTGAGAAAGGGAGTAGCCGTATACTAGACTACCATTCAGGAATGTACCTGTCCGAAGGTAGCACCTGAGAAAGGGAGTAGCCGTATACTCGACTACCATTCAGGAATGTACCTGTCCGAAGGTAGCACCTGAGAAAGGGAGTAGCCGTATACTCGACTACCATTCAGGAATGTACCTGTCCGAAGGTAGCACCTGAGAAAGGGAGTAGCCGTATACTAGACTACCATTCAGGAATGTACCTGTCCGAAGGTAGCACCTGAGAAAGGGAGTAGCCGTATACTAGACTACCATTCAGGAATGTACCTGTCCGAAAGTAGCACCTGAGAAAGGGAGCAGCCGTATACTCGACTACCATTCAGGAATGTACCTGTCCGAAGGTAGCACCTGAGAAAGTGAAGGTTTAACTTGGTCGTCCATTAAACCATGCTTGAGCTGTTGAAGATCAGAAGGGATCGTACGCTAGATCGTATCTGAGCTGGAGGTCCAAATGGGTCGTACGTTAGACCGTATTGGAGTTGCAGAATGAGCCGTACGTTAGGCCGTATCTGAAGAAGAAAGTAGTCGTACGCTAGACTACACCCCGGAATATACCGTACGCTAGGCAGCATCTGAGGATTTGAATATCCAAATGGGTCGTACGTTAGACCGTATTGGAGTTGTTGAGAGTCAGAATGGATCGTACATTAGACCGTATCTGAGTTGAAAGAGTCATATGTTGGGCTGAATCAGAATGAACCGTACGTTAGGCTGTATCTGATAATATTTGTTGTATTGGCGATAAATGCCTGGGATGGGCTTATAGATGCCATCGTTGGGAGGATGTCAGAATGAATGTTGGATGGATTATATCTGAGAGCTGTGTTCGAATCTTGAATGTGATCAGGAGGATAATTAACCTTAAAAATAAAGTTAGTTTCCTGCAATGTCATGATGCATGAGATGCAAATGTTGCATGCATGCGGACCTGGTATTCATGTGTATGCATGTATATGTTATGAAATGATGTAAAGTGTATGATGCGGAATGAAGTAAATGTGAGCGTTGTATGCTGGTATGTAGTATGAAATGATGTAATGAATGCATTAGGCGTCTGAAACACTCTTCCAGGGGACTCTACTGGGGGAGATAGATCTCAGTCTGCTGGTCGGAGGTATTGGTATTGATGGCCCTTCCTTAGCTGGGGATTTGGGTTCTGTCCAACGGGGCCTGGCTGGGGATAGAAGAGATGACCTTTCGGTAGGGCGGTGCCGACCTCTTCTGGGGAATAATTGGCGTTGCCGGGGAATCGAATTAGTAACAGCCTCCTTGGAAAGCGTGGTTAGACCTTCTCCTCGATCCTGAAGTCGTGTAGTAATTGCTATTGCTATTTTAGGCATGCATTTTTGTAAACATTGGTCATATCCGAGTGCATAAGTCAATTCAAGTTAAATCAATGGACGTTTACGCAAACAAAACAGAAAAGGTAAAAACAAAAGCATCTTTTTGGAAATGAAATTGTATTGATGTTGAAAGAGGGCCTATAAACAGGCAATTTATGTACAAGGAGACAGAAATCCTAGTAAGAGGAAATTGTCAAGAAAAAGAGAAAGCTATGCAGAAAAAGTCCTATCTATTCTAATTCCACCACTGTCATTATGTCTTCAAGCATCTCATCTCCTGCTGTCGGATAGAAGTGATTGGCTCGTTCAGTCCCTGGAACTTGGTTGAAGCTGACAGAGAACGGGACATAGTCATACGCTTTAATCCCTAATTTTTGCCTGGACTGCCTTTTCGGGTTTTCAGTCCACCGGGATACCCCTTTTTGCCCAAGCCGCCTTTTCAGGTTTTCGACTTGCCGGGTATACGTCTTTATATATTTATCCCTAATTTTTGCCCGAACCCTTTTGGTTCGCCGGGATGCCCTTACTTTTGCCTAGGTACGTCGACCTAGCGGGTCTCTGTTATGCGTAGTATTTTTTAACTATGTTCGCGTTCATAGGATGCGGGAGGTCTTCGCCATCCATTGTAGCAAGTATCATGGCTCCACCGGAGAATACCTTCTTAACCACAAATGGCCCTTCGTATGTGGGAGTCCACTTGCCTCTGGGATCCCCTTGTGGTAGAATGATACGCTTGATCACCAAGTCACCAACTTGATACACCTGTCTCTTGACTCTTTTGTTAAATGCCTGGGTCATGCGCTTCTGATATATCTGTCCATGACAAACAGCCGCGAGTCTCTTCTCATCAATCAAGTTTATCTGATCGAGTCGAGTCTGAATCCATTCATCTTCATCTAAGCCCGCCTCTTTCATGATTCTTAGAGAGGGAATCTGAACTTCCACGGTAAAACGGCCTCCGTTCCGTAGACTAAAGAGAAAGGAGTTGCCCCCGTCGAAGTGCGTACTGAAGTGCGATAACCATGGAGAGCAAATGGTAACATCTCGTGCCAGTCTTTGTACGTTACTGTCATTTTTTGTATGATCTTCTTAATGTTCTTATTAGCAGCCTCCACGGTGCCATTCATCTTTGGCCGGTACGGAGAAGAGTTATGGTGCTTAATTTTGAACTGCGTGCAGAGTTCAGTAATCATCTTGTTGTTCAAATTAGTACCATTGTCAGTGATAATCCTTTCAGGGATGCCGTATCGACAAATAAGGCTATTCTTGACGAACCGTGCCACCACATTCTTGGTGACAGAAGCGAATGAGGCTGCCTCTACCCACTTCGTAAAGTAATCAATAGCGACAAGAATGAAGCGATGTCCATTAGAAGCCGTGGGTTTAATCTCTCCAATCATATCGATGCCCCACATTGCAAAGGGCCAAGGAGCTGTTAACACGTTCAATGGAGCAGGGGGCATATGTACTTTATCCGCATAGATCTGGCACTTGTGACAGGTTCTGGAGTGATGGTGGCAATCAGTTTCCATGGTAGACCAATAATACCCTGATCTCAGAATCTTCTTGGCCATTGTATGTCCATTAGAATGAGTCCCAAAAATACCATCATGCATGTCTTCCATAATCCTTTCTGCTTCCTTTCTATCCACACAGCGAAGCAGAGTCGAGTCATGATTACGTTTGTATAACACTCCATTACTCAGAAAGAATTTAGTGGAGAACTTCCTCAGGAATTTCCTGTCCTTAATGGATGCCCCTTCAGGGTATTCCTGAGCTTCTAAATATCTTCTTACGTCGTGGAACCAAGGTTTCTCCTGTACCTCCTCAGTGTCAAGTTCATAACAGTATGCTGGTTCATCTAACCGTCCAATGGTAATCATGGGAGCTTCGCTGCCCCATCTGACTCTGAACATAGATGACATGGTAGCTAATGCGTCTGCCAGCTGGTTCTCCTCTCGTGGAATATGTTCAAATGCTATTTCTTCAAAGTATGGGATTAATGTCATCACCTGCTCTCGATAAGGGATGAGATTTGGATGTTTAGTATCCCATTCCCCTTTGATCTGACTGATTACCAAGGCCGAATCTCCGTACACACTCAAAAACTTGATTCGCCAATCTATAGCAGCTTTGAGTCCAAAAATACACGCTTCATACTCAGCCATATTGTTGGTACAATGAAAACATAGTCTAGCAGTGAGAGGCGTATGGTAACCTCCAGGAGAAATGAGTACAACCCAACACCATGGCCCAATGCATTAGAAGATCCATCAAAGACCATAGTCCATCGGGATCCCCATTCGGGTCCTTCATCTGGTTTAGGTTTTTCATTATCAGCAACAACCATGACATCCTCATCTGGGAACTCAAAATTCATAGATTGGTAATCATCCACCGCTTGATGAGCCAAATGATCAGCCAGCACGCTTCCTTTGATTGCTTTCTGGGTAGTGTACTGGATATCATACTCTGTTAAGATCATCTGCCATCTCGCTATTCTTCCGGAGAGGGCAGGCTTCTCGAACATGTATTTGATGGGATCCATCCTAGAAATCAACAAAGTGGTATGATTCAACATATACTGTCTTAGTCGGCGAGCAGCCCAGGCCAAAGCACAGCAAGTTCTCTCGAGCAGTGAGTATCTTGTTTCACAGTCGGTAAACTTTTTGCTCAGGTAGTATATGGCATGCTCTTTTCGACCAGACTCGTCATGTTGCCCCAATACGCACCCCATTGAATTTTCTAACACGGTCAAATACATGATTAGAGGTCTTCCTTCAACTGGTGGTATCAGAATCGGAGGTTCCTGGAGGTATTTCTTGATTTTGTCAAAAGCTTCTTGGCATTCGTCATTCCATATCATCTCTTGATTCTTCCTCAGCAATTTGAAGATGGGTTTGCAGGTAGCGGTCAAGTGGGAGATAAATCGAGCAATGTAGTTCAAGCGTCCCAAGAAACCTCTGACTTCTTTCTCTGTACGGGGAACTGGCATTTCTTGAATAGCTCTCACTTTAGCCGGGTCAACCTCAATTCCTTTACCACTGACAATAAAGCCCAAGAGTTTACCGGATCTTACTCCAAAGGTGCATTTGTTCGGATTCAATCTCAACTTGTACTTCTTCAACCTCTCGAACAGTTTGTATAAATGATCGAGATGTTCTTCTTCAGTATGAGATCTAGCTATCATGTCATCCACATATACTTCTATCTCATGATGAATCATGTCATGGAACAAAACCACCATAGCACGCTGGTATGTTGCCCCGGCGTTCTTTAGACCGAACGGCATTACTTTGTAACAGAAAGTGCCCCATTGCGTCACAAACGTGGTTTTCTCCATATCCTCAGGTGCCATCTTAATCTGATTGTAACCTGAGAAACCATCCATGAATGAGAATAATTTGTGTTGAGCGGTGTTATCTACCAGAACATCAATGTGCGGGAGCGGAAAGTCATCTTTGGGACTCGCTTTATTCAAATCTCTGTAATCTACGCACATTCGCACCTTACCATCTTTCTTTGGCACTGGCACCACATTAGCAACCCATTGAGGATAAGAAGTAACGGCTAGGAAACCGGCATTGAATTGTTTCATAACCTCGGCTTTGATTTTCTCAGACATTTCGGGACGCATGCGGCGAACCTTTTGCTTGACAGGACGGCAGTCTTCCTTCGTAGGCAGCCGATGCACCACTATATTAGTATCCAACCCAGGCATGTCTTCATAAGACCAGGCGAAAACCTCTACATAGTCATGCAACATCCGAACCAATCTTTCCTTGACACTGCTTTCCAATCCTGCTCCTATTTTGACTTCTTTTCTGTCTACCTCAGTACCCAGATTTACAATTTCGAGGGACTCTTCATGCGGCTGTATAGTCCTTTCCTCTTGCAGTAACAATCTGGCAAGCTCTCCAGGGACTTCACAATCTTCCTCACTTCCATCTTCGGCTTGGTAAATTGGATTTTCAAAGTCATAATGAACAGTAGCGGAATTATTATCAATAGGATCCAGAGTGAGTACGGATCTGCAGTTTGTTACGTGAGTGTGTGTAAGAAAGCATAGCTTGTTTGAAAGACGACAGGAAAAATAAAGAGCGCAATATTTGAATGCGAAAACGTCCATAGATTTATTGAATATGAAAATATGCTTATGAAATGACAAAACCCTTAACAAATTAGCTATTGTGCCCCGGGTATAGACACAATGCTTTAAGAAGTTCAATTAGAATTTGCAATGCTAAATAGACAATAACAATTACTCCTGACTAAAGGAGATCGGGATAGTGTCTTCAGCCTTCCAATTATTGAGTCCGTCACCAATCGTTGGGAAGATCCAGCTATCTAGGTCGCAATCACTGTCAGCCTCTTCTATAGCATTGATTTGATCTTTGACCATCTTTTCAGAGCTAAATCCCAGACCAGATTTATCAGACTTGTAGGGTATGTTGATCAGTCGACCCCAGCCAGTACAGCCGCCATCTTCAACTACAGCTTGAGCATCCTTCAGAGAAATCATAGCAGGAGGAGCACGACCAACCTTGGGCACACAGGGAGTTGGCTTAAGGACAGGATCGGGCGGAGAAACCACTTCAAATGACTGAGTTGGAGTCTCGAAGAATTCACCATCCATCTCAACGTATCTGAAGGTATGCACACTACTGACAATGTATTCTTCCTCCCCACACACAGTGACGATCTTGCCCTCTATTGGATACCTCAGCTTTTGATGGAGGGACGAAGCCACGGCACCTGCCTCATGAATCCAAGGGCGCCCCAGTAGGCAGGAGTAGGCAGGTCGAATGTTCATTACATAAAAGGTAGTGTTGAAAACTTGAGGTCCTATCTTGATAGGGAGAACAACTTCACCGTGGACAACACTCTTTGCACCATCGTAAGCCCGCACCACAATGTCACTAGGCTTCAGTTCAACGCTCTTGCAGTCAAGTTTCTCGAGCACGGTTTTTGGTAACACATTCAAAGAAGAGCCATTATCGATCAGCACATGAGACAGGGTGATCCCTTTACCCTCAATGGAGATATGCAGGGCCTTATTATGGTTCTTTCCCGCTGGTGTCAGATCAGCGTCGGAAAATCCTAGGCCATTGTCAACAGCCAAGTGAGCCACATAATGTTCGAACTGATCGACAGATGTTTCCTGAGGCACATGAGCAGTCTTCAAGAATTTTATCAACGCATTGGCATGAGATTCAGAAGACAACAACAAGGACAACATCGAGATTTTGGAAGGAGTGTGCCCCAACTGCTCTACCACATCAAAATCACTCTTGCGGATGATTTTCAACACTTCTTCCATTTCTCGTTTGGCAACGTCTTCAGTAGTATCTTCGACAGGTGTCTCTGACTGAGAAGGATTGACTGGTTCCTTTCCTCGACTCTCAGGAGCTGGGGGTGAGATTTCTGGAGAGAAGATCCTTCCACTTCGAGTAACTTTACTAGTCCCAACAATATCATTAGGATTAGCAGAGTCACCAACTTGCTTTACGCCATGGATGTAAACCTCACCTCCATAATTCCACGGAATGGCCTTGCTTGAGGAGTACGGTATTGGGCCAGGTGCAGTAATGATCAGGGGAGCTACTCTGGGCTCAGCAACAATCTTCACAGGTATTCTGGGGGCAGTAATCTTCACTGGGACCTTGGACCTTGCAATCACAGATACTTCTTCAACAGGGTTTTCCGTCTTAGAAACCCTTTCAAAGAGAATTGTACGATCGTCCATCAGCTGTTGAATACCATTCCTCAACTTCAGACAGTCCTCGGGCCGGAGTATGCAGAGATTGCAATCTTCAGTACAACCTGGAAATAAACCAGCTCGCAATAAATTCCTCTTTATGATCGGGAGAGGAGATGTTAAGTCCGCTATAGTAGTGATGAGAGAATCGTCATCGAGAGCATTAACAGCCTTGTCATGATTAGGCATAGGAGCAGTGATGACATTAGGAGTCTCCGGAAGCTCGAACTCAATTTCCCCAGCGTCGATCATGTCCTGAATTTTATTCTTTAACAGCCAACAATCGTTTGTATCATGCCCGGGGCTATCGGAGTGATATGCACACCTGGCATTGGGATTATAACGAGGCGAAGCAGTGTTGACATTTGCAGGAGGACCTCTGAGAGTGATTAAATTTACCTTCAGCATGCTTTGCAGTGCTTGTGCTAAAGTCATATTGAGCTTGGTAAACTGCCTTCTTGGTCTGTCTTGTCTTTGCTGGAAGTTTTGAGCTGGCGGGGCTGCGATTGTCACTGCTCCGATGGCATGGTCACCGATTTTCTTATTATGATTCTTTTGACCATACACAACATTTGATTCATTCTTCCCATGATAGGACTTTTTGCTGCTTGTAGAGGTAGCTACCTGTATCTTTCCACTTCGAATGCCGTTCTCCACCCGTTCACCCGTCAGTATAAGTTCAGTGAAACCTAATGAAGAACTCCCCAGTAGATGGCTGTAGAATGGGCCAGTCAGGGTACCCATGAACAGGTCTACTAATTCTCGGTCAGTCATAGGGGGTTTGACCCTGCCGGCCAAATCTCTCCATTTCTGAGCATACTCCTTGAAGCTTTCTTTAGATCCCATAGCCATATTCTGCAACTGTAGCCGAGTAGGCGCTAATTCAGAATTGTACTGGTACTGCTTATAGAAGGCTGTTGCTAAGTCAGTCCAGGTGCGGATGTCAGAACTTTCGAGCTGATAATACCATTCCAACTGAGTGCCAGACAGACTTTCTTGGAAGAAATGGATCCACAGTTTCTTATCAGTGGTATGCGGCTGAATCTTTCTCACATAAGCCCTTAGATACATCTGAGGACAAGACGCACTATCGTACTTAGTGAAAGTGGGGATTTTGAATTTGCGGGGGATGGTCACATCGGAGACCAGACCCAGACTTTCGAAATCCAGACCAGGTGTCTTCTGACCCTCCATGGCTAGCATGCGTTCCTCCAGCAATTTATACTTATCATCTCTCGGAGAGTACTGTTCATTTTCATACTCTTCATCGTCATCCTCAGGGTTAGAGAAATCAGCATTCTCCTCCTCTGAATCATTCTCCGCCCCCTCTTCTGGACCATTCGGGATTCCAAATTTGATTCCCGTAGCCTGTCCTTTACGCCTTCTTCCCGGGTTAATGAAACTCACAGCTTTCTTGTCCTTCTTCTTTTCGGCCAAAAGAGCCTTCAGTTCCTCCTGCCCCTTGGATAAGCTTAGCATCATCTCCTTGAATTGAGCATTCTGAGTCTGGAGATCTTTGACAGTTTGTTCGAGATCCATTTTTCTGTTTAAGAGGCAGACCGTGAGAATATGGTCCTTTGGAATACCTGTTATGCAATGTTATGTTATGCGATGCAATGCATGAAATGTTTTCAAGGACTTTTGGGAATTTAACTTTGCGTAAGTTGCCAACAAGAGAGAAATGTTTATTGCTAATTTTTCAATGTTCATTACAAAAGGAATAATGATAAAATACAATGACAGTTCAAGTCTCCCAGGGGCGACTTCTTTTTGGGCGAAGATATGCATTGAGTCTTCGTTCCTCATTGAGCTGACTGGTAAGTTCTAACACTTTCTTCCTTTCTGCATTGAACTGAGCTTCGAAAGTATCTCTCTCCTCTCTCAACTGGGTCCAGGATCTTTTCAATTCCTCAACATCAGTAGGCCTATCTGGATAAGGAATGGTCTGGGAAGTACCTCCTTCGACCTCTGATTCAACAATCAATAGTCCGACTGCAAGATATGGCATGACAAGTTCGCGAGCTCTGGCGCGTACCCATCTGAGATAAGGCTCCATAGGAATAGAATTTTTCTTTCCTAAATTGCTTCTTTTCACCATGCCCCAAGCTCGTACAAACCTTTGGCGGAGACCTTGAGAGTCATTGTCGTAGTCAAACGCTATACCTTGAACAATCATTTCATGCGGACCATCCCTTCGAGCATACCCAAACTGACGTAGGGCTAAGGTAGGATTATAAGTAATACCTCCTCTTATCCCCATGAGGGGTACATTAGGGAATTCTCCACAACGGTCGATGATGATAACATTTTCTCGGAGGTTAGAACACCAACGGATGTCTAAATGGGAGAGTGCCATTATCCTTTGGGACCATTTCAGATTTTGATCATTCTTCAAGATTGATTGAGGAAGGTGCGAAATAAACCACCTAGACAATAGAGGTATGCAGCACATGAGAGTCCCTTGCCTCTTCATGGTACGAGTGTGGAGGGAATGCAAGACATCTCCAAGCAAGGTAGGCACAGGGTTATGAGTGAGGAATATCTTAATAGCATTCACATCTATGAATTGGTCCGGATTAGGGAATAGCACCAAACCATAGATTAGCAATGCTAGAACATCTTCAAAAGCATGGACATTCATAACTTTTAGGAATTCTCGGGCCTTACTTATCAGAAATTTGGCAAGTAAACCTTTAATTCCACTTCTTGTTACCCAATTAGTTTCAATGTTGGACTTTGTCATGCGTAAAGCTGCGACAACTTCTTCAGACTTCGGAATCTTTTCCAGACCACTGAAAGGTATTTGATCCAGGATAGGTATCCCAAGCAGCTGGGAGAACTCTTCTAATGTGGGTACCAACTGATAATCTGGGAAGGTGAAGCAATGATGTTTAGGATCGAAGAACTGGAATAGAACTCTCATCATATCTTCTTTGAAACCGGTGGTAACTAAGTTGAGAAGATGACCATGTTTCTTGTGAAACTGAGCATGATCGGGAAGTTCTAACACCAAATCCTTGAGTTGAGGAGAGATCGTTACAAGATTGATCCGGATAGTCTTCTTGGAAGCCATAGCCTGCTCACCTGTTCAAAGCTAAATTCCTAAGTCCTTGAAATGGTTAGTATGATGATGCTATGATGTTATGATGTTATGATGTTATGATGTTATGTAAGCACAGATATGTCACACAACAATCATTCCTAGGTTTTAGGGCTTGCATGAGTTCCACAGGTGAATACCCTCCCCACTGAAGTTTGGTTGGTTCAACCTGTCCTAGAATAGTAACCGGGTTCTAGAAGGATCTCAAATCATTGACCTTTCTTTAAGTCCACTTCAGTGCAACACCAAGTGGTTGACCGAAGCTTCCCTAAAGTCCAATCTCAAAGAGTGTAGTATCGAGTATCAACCCACCTCAGTCGGAACCGAAGCCAGTTATCTCACTACTTTCTAATGGCTAGGATGAGTCAATTAGGGTTCTAAAGGTCTGGTTAATGCTTTAATGACACCACGCGGAAGCCAAATTTTTCCTCAAGTAACGTGAGGAACATCAGGACAACCAAAGTATCACATTAACCGTAGCCATCATTTTAACCATTCCAGTATACGCCGGATAGTCGCGATGATCTATTGCTACTTACCTAAGGTACACTAGATCCGGGTGTAGGATCTTTCACTCAAACAATCCCTTAAGGTAAATCAGACAATGTGAATATGTGATCTTGTTATTAAGGTAACCTCTCTTTAAGTGTTCCCCAGCAGAGTCGCCAGTTCTGTCATACGGTGAACTGACTTTTTTTTGGATTTGTAATCGCAATGTCGCGGTTAGCAAGAGTCGCCACCGACTTTTCTTTTATCCCATAAGGAAAGGTGGAAAAGAACAGGAAAGACCTTAATTTTAAATTCTTAGGTTCGGGAGGTACTTTATACAAAGGGAAGGTATTAGCACCCTTTGTATCCATGGTTATCCATGGGCTCTTAATTGCTCAATCATTTATGTTTTCTAGTTTGAAAAAGGTGGTTGAGAAAGGTGTGAAAAATGTTTTGCAAAATGAGAATTTAACTTTGTAATGATTCTTGCATGAATGTATACAAAGTGGTTATCTCGTTTTAATTTAGAAAATAGTTTAGAAAAATATAACTCGGCAATGATCCTAGTGCGGATGTATGCTAAGTGGTGATTTTCCAAAAAGATGTTTGAAAGGTGTGAGGTGAAAAGTATATTTTTTGGTTATGAATGAGCAATTAAGGTTATACCTGTCCGAGGTCTTTCCGGGCGTTTCCTATCCTTATGAG
Source organism: Lathyrus oleraceus (assembly GCF_024323335.1). NCBI lineage: Eukaryota > Viridiplantae > Streptophyta > Magnoliopsida > Fabales > Fabaceae > Lathyrus > Lathyrus oleraceus. The sequence continues at coordinate 49,341,848 of NC_066584.1, read as the reverse complement.
GGTAAAACTGTCCTTACTATTGAGAAGTAAGTAGTTTTATCCTTGGGATGTAGAAGGGTCATCGTAGGGTCATCGATAGGTCATTGAAGGCAACAGTTGTGAGGATACCTTAGCATTCGAAGGGACTATCATCGTTTAACCGTAGGCTACACCGAAGGGTCGTCAAGGGACAAAATCGTAATTCCGAAGGCAACATCCGAGGGGCTATGATGATTTTACCGAAGGGTCTTTGCTAAGGATATCCCACATTCGCGGGGCATGATCGTAATATTGTAATCGTGGGGTAATAAAGAGAGGTCCGATATCATTTATTTAAAGTCCATGTTTTACGTTCATTAGGTAATTATGGTGATACCGCATTAAATCGATACATTAAAATCAACACATTAAGGATCACTACATTAAAATTAATTGGGCCATCAATATGAATCTTCACATTAAAGTGAAATAATTTAGAATCCATCTCCATGAAGGCTTCCCATGCATAAAGCGGAGTACCTAGCCAGCTATTTCTTCGGAAGAATGCTAGCCTTTACACCATGAACACACGGATTAAAGCATCGAGGTAAAATACAATTGGAAATTGCACCATAAGATAAATATAACAGCCAGGAATTTAAGCCAAATAATGCAGAATCATCATTAGGTAAACATAAAATGGGCAACAAAGAGATAAAGCAGCCCCTGTCCCGTTCGCCTCTGCTTCGCCTAGCGAAGGCTCAGCGAAGGCTCGCTGCGGGCTCGCCTAGCGAGGAGCTAGCGAGCGGCCACGGGTTTGAAATTTGAGAACATTAGGACCTCAACCTGCAGCATGGCTTATGGCATCCAACACATAATTATATGGTTCAGTTTCACAATATTCAAGCACATTTAAATTCTCATGCAAAACTTCAAAATGTTTATGAATTCAATTATAATATCCTCCACAAATTAAGAACAGGAAGTGGTACCATATGCCAAGTGAGAGTACAAAACGATATCACATGCAAATTAAGACACTAAAGTGGTACCACATGCAAAATAAGGACACAAAGTGATAATCATATGCCAATTAAGAAACTAAAGCGATAATAGTGAGGCAAACCTGTTTGCAAATCGAGTTGCAACCTTGAATTGGCGAGCCGGATTGAGTTGGGCGACGGTAGCTTCGGAGCGGGTAAGCGGCCTTCAGGGTTTCCGCCTTCTGAACTCTTTGGACCAGCAGGGTTTCGGTGCTAGGGTTTCCTCTGGATCTCTGTGTGAGTGTCTCCGGGTGAGTGAGTCCGTCTCTGTGTGTTTCTTTCGTGGCAGAAGAGCAGGTATTTATAGTAGTGGTAGTGGTGACCTAATGGGCTTAGAATGAGGTCCAAAAAATCTCAAACTTTCGCAAGCTTCGCTAGGCGAAGGAATTGCTCGCCTAGCGAGCAAACTAGGTCTGGGCTTTTTCCTGGATCCAACGCTTCGTTGGGCGAGTGGCATGATGCAATGTTCGCTAGGCGAAGGAGCTGCTCGCCTAGCGAGCCAGCTGTTTTGGGCCGCCTGTGGATTGGGCCTGTTGTGAGTGGGCTTTTGTCCATTTGATATCAGTGCCTTGCAGAACAAGTCAGAGGGTCTTGGAAAATGTTTGGTAGTGCCAACGGGCAAATTTTGGGGTATGACAGCATGGCTATGATAAAACATAAAAAAAAAACAGAATAGAAAAGTCAGCTACTGTCTCGTTCGCCTCTGCCTCGCCTAGCGAAGGCCACGGATTTTGAATTTGAAAACAGCCCCATGTTAGGAACTTTGAATTTTATGGCATTTTATCACAGGAATAACATGGTCAAACATTCAGGGTATTCAGGCATATTTAAATTCCCATACGAAAGCAAATTATATATCAACATTTAATCATGATGCATTATATATGTAGATATGGCCAATTGAAAGTATAAACAATAGAGATACGCAAAACCTGTTTGCCAATTCAAGGTTGAAGGGATTGACCACTTGTAGTATCGGAATAAGTTAGGCAGCGGGAATTGGACGGCGATGGCTTCGGTGCAGATGAGCTGCCTTCAGGGTTTCTTTACTCTGAATTCTCCGGGTAGGCAGGGTTCCTATGCCAAAGTTTCTATCCGTCCTTCTCTGTTCTCTCTCTTTCTTTTTCCTCAAGGTTTTGTTCCAAGGAAACCTCAGAGTGTTTTGCTTCTCTTCCTTCTTTCTCCAGTGAATCTCCCAGTGTAAACTTCAAGTCCCACTCCCCTACTGAAACTTCAGTATTTATAGACTAATTTCGTGGGTAATGGGCTTGGAATGAGGGAGACCCAAGTCCAAAATAATTTGTTATATTTTATTTATTTATTTATTTTAATTAATTAATTAATTAATTAATTAATTAATTAAATTTTTTTTTCTTTTCTTTTTTTCTTTTCTTTTTTTTTTCGTTTTTTTTTTTTCGTTTTTTTTTTTTTTTTTTTTTTAGGAAAAATGATGGGTAATTTTTGGGGTATGACAGACGCCAATTGAATTGGCAACACCAGGAGCCCTAGCCAATCCAATTGGCGCCTCCTCTCAAAGTTTAAGAGGAGACGCCAATTTTAAAAGTGGGGTAGATTGGGATTTTTTTTGAAATTAGGGTTATTTTGATTGTTTTTTTGAAAATCAGGGGTATTTTAGTAAAAAAAAATCATTATTTAGTACCAAGAGTATGACATTGAAAAGATAAGAAGAATAAGGATATCAGATCATGTCTATAATATTTAGATTGCTTCTGTTCGTTAAGGAGATGGTTGTAAAATTCCATTACTCTTGAGAGAGAGGATAGTAAAATTCTTTTATTCTTGAGAGATTTCCATTTTAATCAAACTTGATTATAGAGAACCACTACTAAAACATAGTCTTAGACATTCTTTCTTGAAACTACAGGGCTTTTTTTTCCTACCACATGTAAGGACTTCTTTACCTTAAACCAATAAAGACTTGTTTTGCCTTAAAATGGAGGGTTTGGAAAAATTACAAAGTGATTTATTTTCAACACATCTTACAAAAGTGGTAAATTTAATACAAATAATTACAAGTGAATAAACTTTCTAAGAAAGTGTAATGAATAAAGAACACTTGTTCTTCTGTTTGTTCCTTATTAAGATGACAATGTTTTGCAAAGATTACAAAGATTCAGAGTGACATAATAATAGTATAACTCAAATTAAATATGTTCATATGTATGTGTGTCTTACAACATTTGAAGTTGTTCTTTATATAGGATCAAAGATTTTTAACAATTGTGTGTAATACCCAAAAATTTACCCCTCATTTTTCCTGGAAGCATGGGATTATGTTTTTCCCCTCATTCATGCATTCATTTTAGGTCATTTTACATTTCATATTGCATTTCATCATGTCAATCAGAATTAGCTCCAAGAAGCTTGAATATCATCCAAGACACTTTGTGGGTTCTATCTGGATGATCGATCAACACAAGGGAATGACTTGGGTTACTTCCAACATGTTCAAATGGGGTCTATTCATCATTCAAAACACTAATCTTGAAGGAGCAAAAGTCTGTTCCTGAGCTGTCATGCTCGCTAGGCGAGCAGCGCGGTTCGCCTAGCGAATCTGAACTGTCATGCTCGCTAGGCGAGCAAATTCTTCGCTAGGCGAAGCCCACGCGTCTTAAAAATATGACAGAAAAATCTTGGACTTAGACCTCTCTCATTTGAGCCCACCAAGCAACGAAAATCAGGTTATAAATTCTAAAAATTCAGTGAAAAAAGCCTAGGCTGGAAAAAGGAGAGAGAGAGAAGATACTAACTAATTCAGAGCAGCCTCCAGAGACTGAAGGGAACTCATCTGCAAAGAACCAATTCCATCTCATATAAACCCTAAGATTGTTCTGCAAACCCAACTGTGCAATTCCATTTCATTCGATCTCTCCAATCAGGTTTTCCCTATCTCCATTACTTCATGTTTTCAATTTGAAATTTCTGAGGTATGATGCATTATGGGTGAATTTGGAAGAGTGGGTATCGTTAGGTTTCACATGTGGATTTGGATATGTATGAATGTGTAAAACAATGCCTTGAATGTTTAATCACTTAATTTCTGAAATGAGTACCATAGGGTTTGGGGTTTCTGAAATCGTACTGTTATCAATGGAGAACCCAAAACCCGCAGGCATTCGCTAGCCGCTCCGCTAGGCGAGCCTGCAGTGAAGCTTCGCTAAGCCTTCGCTAGGCGAAGCAGTAGCGATCGTGACAGTAACTGCTTTTTTCTATTTGCTTTCTAATTTGTTCTGTGTTTGTTATGACATGTTTTCTATTGCCTCCGGGTACATGTTTTAGTATGTATGTCATGTCTTGATGTGTGGATCCCTGCTCCTTGACTTTGAGTTTTGATACCCTTTTGATGCATTTGTTTGACAAGAGGTTTAGCCCTCTTACCCTTGGTTGTTTTTTATGAACTTTTGTGAACTTTAATGGCATGATTCAGGTTATTGCTATGATTCTCTTGTTTGGTGTAACTCTTGATTGCACCTCGTCTTGTTATTTTAACCTGTTTGTTGAGTTTTTGTGAGGGCTCACATGAATCTTGGAGAGATAGCTTGCTTGGTATTCCACTTTATTTGTGGGATACCATTTGGAGATTTATTCTGATTACTTTGCTGACTTGCTCTCTTTGATGGTGTTAGCCTGAGAGATCTCTGGGTTTCTTGTTTCTTTAGTTGCTGTTACTTTGGATCTTTATCCGTGTGGTAGATCTCTTGATCCCTTTTACATCTTTCCCGCATTTTACCGTTTTCTTAGCTGGAAGACCTCAATAGGATTCAATGTTTTCTTTTGTCTGTTTACTTTTGCGCCCAAAGGCCTCCGAGAGGAGGCACCAGTGTTAAAGACCTCCATGAAGAGGCAATTGGCGAATAAAAGGGATTAGTAGTCAATCCCCCGTTATTCAATATGTCATTCTTTATGCTCACACTATGTGTCGAGGCTTCAGAACAAAAGCCCAAGATCTTTTGTCTGGTCGGTCAGTGGAGAGGGTTCCACCTTTCTGAATCCCCACTTCTTGTCATGAGCTTACCCTGTCCAGGGTTAAGAGCTATGAGGTCTTATCCTCATTACCCTTTTGATCTGCTCACCCTGACGTTCAATGTCAGTGGTTAAGAGCCCATTTGATTACCCTTCCATGGCTTGTTTGTCGAGGTTGATATGACCCCTCTTGACTAAAGCCTTACCCATGTATGTTTGAGCCCCCTTGTCGGCTATTTGCTTTATGCATGTTTGTTTTGTATGGTGTGATCGTCTCCCCATAGGGTTGCTAGGCTTCGTATAGTCTCTTGTTTGCATGTCAATTAAGGTAGCACGGTTCCTTCGTCTAGGACTTCCTTTTTGCATGAGCATTCCTAAAACACAAACAAACCCATTGATTTTTCTTCTCCTAAGAACACGTTAACTCCTTCTACTACAGGCGAGTAAGTCTCCCAAGGTCGAGCATCCGGTAGATTGCGTAGTAACGTCGTTCACCTAAAACACAAAACAAATAAATAGGTTAGCTGAACTACAGCTTGCTCTGATTCTCATTCCAGATGAGATACGTAGGCATAAGACGCGATGTCTTAGCGAGCACACTCCTCTTTAACCCATAGGTAGCCGAGCTACGAAGACTATGATTCTCATATTCAGATGAGATACGTATGCAGTGGATGCGACATCCGTGCGATTCATTTTCTTTTGACCCCTCTTTTAGTAAATGGTACACTAGATAAACCCACACCCTTTAGACAAGAACGACAAGAGTGGATCCTGTAGAGTACTACGGATGCGTAGGGGTGCTAATACCTTCCCTTCGCATAATCGACTCCCGAACCCAAGATTTGGTTGCGAGACCTTGTCTTTTCCTTTCCTTTTTCCAGGTTTACTTCGAGCGTTTCCTTTCCCTCCTTTGGGATAAATAACGCACGGTGGCGACTCTTCTGTCATTTCTTTTTTTCGCCGGTTGTTCCGTTTCGCATTTAGGTTGCGACAGCTGGCGACTCTGCTGGGGACCCGGTTTCCCTAAGTGAGTCCCTCCTAGCTTTTGGAGGTTTCTTGTTGGTTGGGTGTTTATTTCTTTTGTACAGTTATTTATTTACCTGCTTTACCTTATTGCATTCATGTACATATGTCTGTTGTATCTGTGGGTTCTGTGGGTCGTTTGTTTGTTGGGGTGGGATGTTTTATGAGAGATAAGCCCATTACCCAGGCTTGAGCATACACACAGGTTTTAAAGTGGATAGTCATGAGGCTTGCGTAACATGTTGCTACGTTAAGTCGTTCATGAAGACCCACACCTAGACGAGGTTTCTTTTGGATATATTCTGTCCTACGGGTGTTCCGTAACGACATGATGTTCCTTTAGAAATCGTCGACTCTGGTGACCATTTCCCGAGAACTCAGTCGAGGCCTCTCCTCCGAGACGCGTTTATGTTAGCTCTGGTGGGCGCATTCCCGCTGCTCAATCCGAGGACCCCGAGACTGGGAACTTGCTTTAGGATATCCTGTTGAGGGGAGTCAGTGGAGGTCTTTTATCCCGTAATAATGCCAAACCTTCAGTGGTAAACGTATTATTCTCGACTGAAGGGCTGAAGCTGACAAACTTCTGTTCTTAGAACCTACTAGTGAGGGGCGGGCTAAATTCAGGAAACCTTAACCTTCAACCAACCCGGTTTTCTGGAGCAGAGCTTTGATCTCGTATTATGTTCCTCAGTGGGTTTCTCTTCAGACAATGCAACCTGATAGCTGTTCAAGCAGATACAACAATCCTGATTTCCATGTCACTGCATTGCATCACATCATTTTGCATTCACATCATTTAACACATGTTTATCTATTTCTAAGGGTTTATATCTTCTTCTTGATTCTAGTCGGGGTTTTCTGGTTCTCCCAAGATGGATATTGGCAGAAAGAGACATGTCGCCTACAAGTTTCCTGTGGTCTGTTTGGATCTCATTCAACAGTTGATGAAGTTAATGGATCATGATTCTCTAGAAGGATTCCGGAAGGATTATGGTTTGATTCTAAGTTTCGTTACGGTTCTCTCTAAAGATCAACATGACGCTCTCTTTACATTGTTGCAGTTCTATGACCCTCCATTGAGGTGTTTCACGTTCCCAGATTATATTTTGGTCCCTACTTTGGAGGAGGTTGCTAGTTTTCTCAGAGTTCCTATCCAGCCGCAGCTGCTATTCTACAGCTCAGAGTTTCTGCCCGATCTCAACAGGGTTGCTTCAGCCACATATTTGGGGAAATCAGTCTTGAAGGCTAATTTGTGTCAGAAGGGAGGAGTTAATGGTTTTCATTTGAGTTTCTTACTGGGAGAAGCAAAGAAGAAGCTTGAAGATGGTGACCAGAGGGGTTTCAATGCCGTGTTGGCTCTTTGTGTGTATGGGATTGTCATGTTCCCTAATGTGGCGAAATTTGTGGACGTAGACGCCATACGCCTCTTCGTGTTGGGAAATCCGGTGCCGACCTTGTTGGGAGATTTCTTTCATTCAGTGCATCACATGAATGAGAATAGAAGGGGAGGATTGGTGAATTGTTGTGCGCCTTTGTTTTATAAGTGGTTCAGTTCTCACCTACCCAAGTCAGGAGCGTTCGTTGATCTCAAGGACTCGTTGAGTTGGTCAAAGAGACTGATGGGGATAAGAGTTAAAGATATTTCTTGGTGGTCAGACCAAAACTTGCTTCGGGCGAATGTTATTCATAGTTGTGGGAACTTCCCGAATATACCGTTGGTAGGAAGAAGAGGAGGAATCAACTACAATCCTTCTCTGGCAGTCAGACAGTTTGGATATGCTTTAAGAACTCCGCCTTTGGAAAAAGATGTGGAAGAATCTCTGTTTTTCCATCCTTCATCTGATTTGAATGTATCCCGTAAGGCATCAGAGGCTTGGCTCAAGGTGATCAAGAGAGGAAGAACTGTGCTTGGAAAAGGAGATTGTAGAACTTACCCTCAGTATGAAGAGTGGCTTCGAGGAAGAGTCGAAGAGTTTGGTCTTCCGTTTCCTATTGAAGAACCTTCGTATCCACCTACTCCTGAGCAGTCAACAATGGTGAGCCGAGAGGAGTATGAAAAATTGAAGAATACCATGGAAGAGCTTCAAATTGAAAACTCGGAGTTGAGTGTGAAGTTGCAAGACGTTATGCATCTCTACCATAAGGCAGAATATCAGAAGGGGGAAGCCGTCAGATTGCAAGGGGAAGCAGAGAGGAAATTAGTTGTGGAGGTGGACTTCTTCAGGAAGACAGACGAAGCCCTGAGATCATCCAGTTCTGAGTTGAGGCGAGTCAAACAGCAGTTAACAGATGCTCATGGTAAGTTAGCTGGTTGGCAAGAGCAATGGGATACATTTTCAGCTTCTAGGAAGGTAAATGAGGAGGAAATGGTGGCCAAATCGACTGGTCAGATGGAGAAGTTGAAGATTTTGCTGAGGGAGAAGAACAATGAGCTTCTGTGCGCCCGTTCAACCAATGGTTATATCACAGATCAACTCAACAACGCTCAAGGATAGATTGAGGAACTCAAAGTGCTGGCAGGTTTGAAGAAATCCAGACTTGAAAAGGTATTCGGAGAAGATGATGGGAATTACTACAGAGAGCACATCAACGAGTTGGATGGAGTTATTCACAAGAGGAATCTGCTTATTCTGCGTTTGACAGAATTTCCAGATCATCCTGACACAATGGCACTACTGGATGAAGTGAGGAGCAGTCCTTATGGGTTGCATACAGGAGGCTGATTCCTGATTTTTATTCCTCTCTTTACTTACTGTATTGTAGTGATGATCCACAAGCTTGTTGTGGAGATCCTTTTTTTTTGATGTACTGCTGGCTAAGGCCTTTCCCTTCTTGAACTCATTTATATGATGGTTTTCCTTATTGCATCTTGATCTCAGAAGTTTATCCACCACTCGGTCTTCTTGCGCTTTCTGTCTGATGTGAGATTGGAATCAAGGGGGTAGAATACTCGTTGGAATTGATAAACATGTCATTGCATTTACATATTCATTTGCATATCTTGCATAACAGGTACCGCTGCGGTGTTCTCATATTATTTGGTGTTCCACTAGCAGGATAGCTGACTCAGGAATTCACCGGTACGGTACCCGCAGAAACCAGCGGAGAGCAATGGAAAGCCTATAAGCAGAGCTCGCCGAGATGTGGATTCACATGAATCAGTTCATGGAAGTGGTCCAAGGAGTGGCTCAGGGACAATAGGAGATTAGATTGTTGGTACAAGGGAATCCCCCTACTACTCAACTAGAGGTTGTGGCTGATCCTCCAGCTGGAGAGGCTAATGGACCCAATGGACCGGGGCCTATCCCAATCCCACATGGCAACCCTGGTCAACAACCCATCCATGATGATCAGGAGGATCAATTCCCCCTGCTTCAGGAGGACTTTAGCATGGGCCATGGTATGGACCCTATGTTTCGGAGACTAGAAGAGAGGTTGAAAAATGTGGAAGGGCAGAATGCTCTTGGTGTGGATGTTGCTGACTTGGGGTTGGTCCCAGGCGTGAGAGTTCCGCCAAAATTCAAGGTCCCGATATTTGACAAATACAGTGGCAACTCTTGCCCAAAGACCCATGTGCAAGCCTATTTTCGTAAAATGGTTGCATACTCTGACGATGAAAAGTTGCTTATGTACTTTTTCCAGGATAGCCTAGCTGCGGCATCCCTGGAATGGTATATGAGGCTGGACAGAGCCCACATCCGCTGTTGGAGGGATTTGGCTGAGGCTTTCGTGAAGCAGTATCAGTATAATGCAGACATGGCTCCGGACAGAACTCAACTTCAGAATCTGTCTCTTAAAAGCAATGAGTGCTTCAGGGAATACGCTCAACGCTGGAGGGAGACAGCTTCCCGTGTTCAACCTCCTATGTTGGAGAAGAAAATGGCTAACATGTTCATGAACACTCTGCCCAGACCTTACTTGGAGCACCTGGTGGGTTGCAATGCCTCCAACTTTGCTGAAGTAGTCTCAACCAGTGAGAGGGTGGAGAACTATTTGAAGACGTGCAAGGTCCAGAGTGGAGGTGGATCTTCATCAGGGGTGAACAAGCCGTTCATTCAGGGACAAAAAAGGAGAGAAGGGGATGCAAATGCCATATCTTCTTATCAGAACAGGGGTAACCGGAGGAATAACTTTCAGAACTATCATCAACAACCGTATGTTGCGGATGTGACCATTCCAGCTGCAGCACCACTACAACAACAACAACCAAAACGTCAACCAGCTCAGTACCAACAACAGCAATAGGGTAACAGACCCGCCTACCAACAAAGGCAAAAGGCGATGGACCGGCATTTCGACACTCTTCCAATGTCATACACTCAGTTGCTTCCTAGCCTTCAACAACTACAACTTGTGCAGTTACGCACTCTGGCTCCTCCCGTTGGCAGACTTCCGGTGGGTTACAATGGCAACGCTAGGTGTAACTTCCACTCTGGGGCACCTGGCCACAATATTGAGAACTGAAAAGCTTTTAAGCACGTAGTTCAGGACCTCATTGATTCGAAGGCCATCAACTTTGCGCCCGCTCCTAATGTCGTCAACAATCCCATGCCGCAGCATGGTGGTGCAAATGTTAATATGCTGGAAGGAGAAGCCAAGTCCATCAAGGATGTGTTGAAATTGAAGACTCCGCTGTTGGAGATTAAAGACTGCTTGCTGAAGGCCGATGTTTTCCCCGGTTGTGGGAAGAGTTGTTTGGATTGTGCTTCCAAGAGTGGAGGTTGTTTGAAGCTGCAGCAGGGTATCCAGGCCTTGCTTGACAATGGTATCCTCCGGGCTGAAGACTTGTCTGTCGAAGGGGTTGCTGAAGAGGCATTTGAAGATGCTGTTGAAGAGTTCACAAGTGATGATCCTGTTGATTGTGTAATTCTTGATAATGTATTTAATTTTGTTGATGTCCCAAACTATGTGGTTGATTCTGATATAATTGAACTTGATTTCGATGTTTCGGATGTTTATGTTTCAATGAATGAGATTTCTGAGTACGACTGTGATGTTGTTACTATCACCATTTTCTATCCAACTGCTCAGATCAATGTGCCAGAAGCGCAACCAGTGCCACCAGCGCGACCATCTACTATGACTATCACGACCCTTGGTCCCTTACCTTTCGCCAGCGAAAGGGCCATTCCTTGGCATTATGGGGGGAGTGTGTACACGCACGATCATGGAGTGGAGCAGCCACTGGAAATAGAGGAGAAGTCTGAATCTGAAATGGCAATAGTAGATCCCGCGGTGGACAATGTTGGGGGAATCGGGCGATTCACCAGGAGTGGTAGACTGTTCTCACCACCAGTCACCCAAACTGATGATGTTGACGCCGCGGCGAAGACCAAAGGCAAACAAGTTGTGAATGAAGGTACCTCTGCACCCCAGGCTGGTTCTGAGCCTACTTTTGCGAAGGATGTGGACGAACTTCTGAAGATCATAAAGAAGAGCGACTACAAGGTGGTTGACCAGTTGATTCAGACTCCGTCCAAGATATCCATTCTCTCACTCCTGCTGTGTTCAAAGGCACACAGGGAGGCACTGTTGAAGGTTCTTAATGCTGCATATGTGCCTCAGGAGATCTTAGTGAACCAACTGGAAGGAATCGTTGCAAGTGTTCATATGAACAACGAGTTAGGTTTTACTGATTCTGACTTAACACCAGCTGGACGCAACCATAACAAGGCTTTGCACATCTCGATGGAATGCAGAGGTACCGTGTTATCACATGTTCTGGTGGATACAGGTTCCTCTCTCAATGTGCTACCTGAAGCCTTCAGATCTTATTGTGAGAGCCTTTGACGGTTCTAAGAGGTCGGTGTTCGGAGAGGTAGAATTGCCAATTCAGATTGGATCAGAAACCTTCAACACCGTCTTCTATGTGATGGATATCAGTCCTTCTTATAGTTTCCTGCTGGGTCGTCCTTGGATCCACAATGTTGGGGCAGTCTCTTCAACTTTACATCAGAAGATTAAATTCCCGGTCAATGGGAGGATTATCACCGTCTGTGGTGAGGAGGACATTCTGGTCAGTAACCTGTCTACATTCAAGTATGTGGAGGTAGAAGGTGAATTTCATGAGACCCTATGTCAGGCCTTTGAGGCAGTTCAGATTAAGGATGCAGCTCCGGTGGAAGAAGTTAAAGCGGGTGCCTCTATCTCGTCCTTCAAGCAGGCACAGGTCGTGGTAGATTCGGGCGTTGCCCCGGTTGGGGACGTCTGTTGGAGTTACCAATGAAAGAAGGCAAGTTCGGGATTGGGTATCAGCCAGCTCTGACTTCTACAACTTCAGCACTTCAGACTCGTCAGGGGCCGATTACTTTCTCCAGCGCTGGCGTCATCCAATATGGCCAGATCTCTGCGGTCAACGATGAAGATGGGGATAGTGATTGCGACATTGATAACTGGGTGCGTCCGAGGATCCCGGGTGAAGTCATCAACAATTGGTCTTCTGAGGAGATTGTCCAAGTCACTTTTCTGGAGGAGTAATTTTTCTTGTTTATTCATGCATGTCTAAGTCTTACGTTCCGCCCAGGGCGTAATGACTCATTGTAGGGCTCATCTATGTGGATACCTGCATTTTTTATCATAAATAAAGGAAATCTTTTTGCATTCAAATATTTTGTTCACTGTCTTTCTATTTTTACAGTTTCAAAAAAAAATCAAAAAAATATCTGGCAATGTTTTGTTTAGTTTCCACTTCTTGTTCACTCATAAGCACATACCATCACTCATGCAGATGCACATCACCGGATCCTATTGATAACGGTTCTGCTATGGCTCGCTTCGACTTTGAAAATCCGGTCTTTCAAACTGAAGAAGAAGGTGATGAAGACTGTGAACTCCCTGAAGAACTTGTCAGGCTATTAAAGCAAGAGGAAAGGGCCATTCAATCGCATCAAGAGTCTACTGAAGTGATTAATCTTGGCACCGAGGACGTTAAGAAAGAAATCAAGATAGGGGCTGCTTTGGAAGACGATGTGAAGAAGGGGTTGATTGAATTGCTGCAAGAGTATGTTGACATCTTCGCCTGGTCTTATCAGGACATGCCAGGGCTTGACACAGACATCGTGGTACACCGCTTGCCTCTCAAAGAAGGTTGTCCTCCAGTCAAGCAGAAGCTCAGAAGAACAAGACCAGAGATGGCTGTCAAGATAAAGGAAGAAGTGCAAAAACAGTTGGATGCAGGGTTTCTAGCAATCACCAATTATCCGCCATGGGTTGCAAACATCGTTCCAGTACCTAAGAAGGATGGAAAGGTACGGATGTGTGTCGACTACCGGGATCTGAACAACGGTAGCCCTAAGGATGATTTCCCATTACCTCACATTGACGTTTTGGTGGATAACACAACTCAGTTCTCGATATTCTCCTTCATGGATGGCTTTTCTGGCTATAATAAAATCAAGATGGCACCAGAAGACATGGAGAAGACAACATTCATAACCCCATGGGGCACCTTCTGCTACAAGGTGATGCTGTTTGGTCTGAAAAACGCTGGGGCGACATATCAACGAGCTATGGTGACTCTTTTCCATGATATGATTCATCATGAAATCGAGGTTTATGTTGACGATATGATTTCCAAATCTCAAACAGAAGAAGAACATTTAGTGAATCTGCAGAAGCTGTTTGAGCGCTTGAGAAAATTCAAGTTGAGGCTTAATCCGAACAAGTGTACTTTCGGGGTGAGATCTGGAAAACTGCTGGGTTTTATTGTTAGGGAAAAAGGGATTGAGGTGGATCCGGCCAAAGTGAAAGCGATACAAGAAATGCCTGAGCCAAGAACAGAAAAACAAGTTCGTGGTTTCTTAGGAAGGCTGAACTACATTGCAAGGTTCATCTCTCACCTAACAACCACGTGTGAGCCAATATTCAAATTGTTGAGAAAAGATCAGGCTATCGGGTGGAATGATGATTGCCAAAGGGCTTTCGAGAAGATCAAAGAGTATTTGCAGAATCTCCCTATCCTCATGCCCCCCAGTCCCAGGGAGACCGCTGATTATGTATTTGACAGTGCTTGATAATTCCATGGGTTGTGTTCTCGGTCAACACGACGAGACAGGTAGGAAAGAGCATGCCATCTACTACCTGAGTAAAAAGTTCACAGATTGCGAGTCGAGATACTCAATGCTTGAAAAGACATGTTGTGCACTTGCATGGGCTGCTAAGCGTTTGAGACAATACATGCTGACTCACACAACCTTATTGATCTCCAAGATGGATCCAGTCAAGTATATATTCGAGAAGCCAGCTCTCACCGGAAGGGTTGCTCGTTGGCAAATGGTACTGACAGAGTACGACATCCAGTATACATCCCAGAAAGCCATCAAAGGGAGTATTCTGTCAGACTATCTTGCTCAGCAGCCGATTGATGATTATGAGCCGATGAAGTTTGATTTTCCGGATGAAGACATCATGTTCCTCAAGATGAAAGACTGTGAAGAGCCAGTTATTGAGGAGGGACCTGATCCAGACGAAAAGTGGACTTTAATGTTTGATGGGGCCGTCAATGCCAAAGGAAGCAGAATTGGTGCTGTCATTACTACTCCGAAAGGTGCCCACATGCCTTTCACCGCTCGTCTGACTTTTGAGTGCACCAATAATGAAGCTGAGTATGAGGCATGTATCTTGGGTATTGAGCAAGCCATTGATTTGAGAATCAAGACTCTGGACATCGTCGGAGATTCAGCTCTAGTGATCAATCAAGTGAATGGTGATTGGAACACCCTTCAGCCTAATTTGGTCCCCTACAGAGATTACACGAGAAGACTGTTGACTTTCTTCACAACAGTAAAGCTGTATCATATACCTCGTGATGAGAATCAAATGGCAGATGCTCTTGCCACTCTATCCTCCATGATCAACGTGATTCGATGGAACCACGCTCACAGGATTGATGTCATGCGCCTCGACAGGGCCGCGTATGTGTTTGTTTCTGAACTGGTAGTTGAAGACAAACCCTGGTACCACGACATCAAGTGCTTTCTGAAGAATCAAGAGTACCCTGCAGGGGCATCCAACAATGATAGAAAGACTTTGAGAAGATTGGCAGGCAGTTTCTTCTTGAACAAAGACGATGTTCTGTATAAGAGGAACTTCAACATGGTTTTGCTCAGATGCATGGATATACACGAAGCAGGCATGTTAATGCAGGAAGTTCATGAAGGCTCCTTTGGTACTCATGCCGGCGGACATGCAATGGCTAGGAAATTGTTGAGAGCAGGTTATTACTGGATGACCATGGAATCTGATTGTTTCAAATATGCTCAGAAGTGTCATAAATGTCAGATTTATGCTGATAAGGTGCATGTGCCGCCAAATCCTCTGAATGTGATGTCTTCGCCGTGGCCGTTTGCTATGTGGGGCATTGATATGATTGGAAAGATTGAGCCGACTGCCTCCAATGGGCATCGCTTCATCCTTGTTGCCATCGACTATTTTAACAAGTGGGTCGAAGCAGCGTCATTCGCGAATGTCACCAGACATGTGGTTGCCCGATTCATTAAGAAAGAAATCATTTGTCGTTATGGGATTCCCGAAAGAATCATTACTGATAATGGTTCTAATCTCAATAACAAAATGATGAAGGAGTTGTGCCGGAACTTCAACATTCAGCATCACAATTCTTCCCCTTATCGCCCTAAGATAAACGACGTTGTTGAGGCAGCAAATAAGAACATAAAGAAGATTGTGTAGAAGATGGTCGTCACGTACAGAGATTGGCATGAGATGCTACCCTTCGCCTTGCATGGGTACCGTACTTCAGTACGTACATCGACCGGGGCCACCCCTTACTCCCTCGTGTATGGTATGGAAGCAGTCCTACCTGTTGAAGTGGAGATTCCTTCTCTAAGAGTCCTGTTGGATGTCAAGTTAGACGAAGCTGAATGGATTCAGACAAGGTTCAATGAGTTGAGTCTTATCGAAGAGAAGTGAATGGCAGTCATTTGTCATGGGCAGTTGTATAAGAGTCGGATGAAGAGAGCCTTTGATCGGAGAGTGCGTCCTCGATGTTTCCAAGTTGGAGATTTAGTGTTGAAAAGGATCCTTCCTCCTCAGACAGATCACAGGGGCAAGTGGACTCCTAATTATGATTGACCGTATATTGTCACCAAGGTTTTTGGTGGTGGGGCCTTAATGTTTGCAACTATGGATGGTGAAGACTTCACTTTCCCTGTGAACTCAGATGCAATTAAAAAATACTTCGCATAAAATAGACCCGCTGGACAATAAAAAGAATAGTCCAGGCAAAAAAATGGGCATCCCGACGAACCAAGAAAATGAAAAGGTTCAGGCAAAAATTAAGGATTAAAAATGAAAAGATTGTACACCTGGTAAGTTGAAAACCTGAAAAGGGCAACTTAGGCAAAAAGGGGTATCCCGGTGGATTGAAAACCCGAAAGGGCGATTCAGGGAAAAGTTAGGGATTAAGCGAATGACTGCGTTCTGAGTATTTCTGAATCTCATCCCATATCGATAACCGGAAACTTTCGAAAGGTAGGAAACATTCCAATCACTCTTTTCAGAAAGTCGATCATCTGGAGGATCTTGAAGACGAGCGAGTCATAGCAGAATTGGAACCCGATAGAAATCCATTTCACATTGCCATTAGATTAATTTCTGTTTTCATCTTTTGTGCAGTTACCTCTTTCCAGGGATTGCTTCCTGATGTAAATGCCTATTCAAAGGCCATTCAATCAATAAAATCATGTTATTCAGTATATCCCCGTTTTTATTTTCTTTTTACTGTTTTGTTTGCAAAAATGACGTCCGAATTTTTTATAAACATTGCATCATGAAACATAAGATCTTTACAGGTACATGCTTAATAAACATTTAAAATTGCTGTAAATTTTAAGTGCTTTGGATCGTCTATTCAGAACAGGTACACTCGGGGCATTTCCTTAAGGTCCCCATCAAATGATCGCGGATGTTTTTCCTGAACAGTTGGAATTTGGTATCTTATCCCTACAGAGCTGGTCCGAGCGTTGGATTCTTCAATTCCCAGCAGACTCTCACTGTTGTACTTCCCCAAGCATTTGTTTCAGATTATACATTCACCAGTAGAGGTGACAGTGCCCGACTGTATATCCCTAACGGAGTTGACAGTGCCAGACTGTATCTTCCCAGCAGAAGCGGCTGCTCCTCAGAGTTCGATGCCAAATCAATGATCTCGATGCTAGATCCATGGTCTCTTTCCTTGAAGCAGAATCTCGGTACCGTATCGGTGTTTGCTTCCCCTGCTAAGCCGTCTCTCTCACAGATTATGGTTGCCAGAACCACTGTCGCTTTCCTCAGCAGCAGGTTTTCAGTGCCATTCTCTCCCCAGTCAGGGCCTCGGTATTTTGTTATTTGCCAGAACACCGTGTGGCGGGTCATTTCCCCACAGAGTTCTTTGTGTTGTGCATCTCCAACAGCCTTGCCAAAGCCCAGAAGATTGTGATCATTTCCCCAACAGAATTCCTTGCTTTAGCTTGGCGTTCTCTCTAATCAAGCATTTCACATCCCTGCATGTAGAATCATATTGCATTGCAGTACTCAGACTGAAGATTGTTCATGACTTATTTTTATTCCCAGCAGGGGTCGTTGGCCCACGTGCCGCCTCAATTATCATCTCCCATATTTCCGCCGATGCTGACAAGCATGAAAAGTTCCCGGTATTCAGACCGAAGTGGCATTCAGGCCAGCTTTCCGATGTTCAGATTGAAGAAGTTTTCGACATTCAGGTCGATGCAACTTGTGGCATTCAGGCCAGGTTTCCGGTATTCAGACCGAAGTGGCATTCAGGCCAGGTTTCCGGTATTCAGACCGAAGTGGCATTCAGGCCAGGTTTCCCGGTATTCAGACCGAAGTGGCATTCAGGCCAATTTTTCCGATGTTCAGATCGAAGAAGTTTCCGACATTCAGGTCAATGCAACTTGTGGCATTCAGACCAGGTTTCCGGTATTCAGACCGAAGTGGCATTCAGGCCAGGTTTCCGATATTCAGACCGAAATGGCATTCAGGCCAGTCTCTCGGTGTTCAGACCGATATTAATAATCTCGTATCTTCCGATGCTCAGATCGAAGTCATTTCCAGTATTCAGACTGATGAGAGGCATTTAGGCCACGGTTATTTCTGTGTTACTATTTATTTTGGTATCCAGGTTAACATATTTTTTCGGTATTCAGACCGACTCCCACCGTACCAGATGGATGCTTCTTTCAAGACCACCTCTTTGCCGATTCTGACAGGCATTGTTACTTCACTTCACTTCAGTGTAAATTTTCAGGCTTTTATTGTATTCAATCCCTTGACACCTCGAAAATGCGAAAGCCGCTGCTATCTTCTTTTCGGGTTTCTAGCCGATTGAATAGGGGTAGTTGTAATAGCCCAAAATTTACCCCTCATTTTTCTTGGAAGCATGGGATTATGTTTTTCCCCTCATTCATGCATTCATTTTAGGTCATTTTACATTTCATATTGCATTTTATCATGTCAATCAGAATTAGCTCCAAGAAGCTTGAATATCATCCAAGACACTTTGTGGGTTCTATCTGGGTGATCAGTCAACACAAGGGAATGACTTGGGTTACTTCCAACATGTCCAAATGGGGTCTATTCATCATTCAAAACTCTAATCTTGAAGGAGAAAAAGTCTGTTCCTGAGCTATCATGCTCGCTAGGCGAGCAGCGCGGTTCGCCTAGCGAATTTGAACTGTCATGCTCGCTAGGCGAGCAAATTCTTCGCTAGGCGAAGCCCACGCGTCTTAAAAATATGACAGAAAAATCTTGGACTTGGACCTATCTCATTTGAGCCCACCAAGCAACGAAAATCAGGTTATAAATTCTAAAAATTCAGTGAAAAAAACCTAGGCTGGAAAAAGGAGAGAGAGAGAGAAGATACTAACTAATTCAGAGCAGCCTCCAGAGACTGAAGGGAACTCATCTGCAAAGAACCAATTCCATCTCATATAAACCCTAAGATTGTTCTGCAAACCCAACCGTGCAATTCCATTTCATTCGATCTCTCCAATCAGGTTTGCCCTATCTCCATTACTTCATGTTTTCAATTTGAAATTTCTGAGGTATGATGCATTATGGGTGAATTTGGAAGAGTGGGTATCGTTAGGTTTCACATGTGGATTTGGATATGTATGAATGTGTAAAACAATGCCTTGAATGTTTAATCACTTAATTTCTAAAATGAGTACCATAGGTTTTGGGGTTTCTGAAATCGTACAGTTATCAATGGAGAACCCAAAACCCGCAGGCATTCGTTAGCCGCTCCGCTAGGCGAGCCTGCAGCGAAGCTTCGCTAAGCCTTCGCTAGGCGAAGCAGTAGTGATCGTGACAGTAACTGGTTTTTTCTGTTTGCTTTCTAATCTGTTCTGTGTTTGTTATGACATGTTTTCTATTGCCTCCGGGTACATGTTTTAGTATGTATGTCATGTCTTGATGTGTGGATCCCTTCTCCTTGACTTTGAGTTTTGATACCCTTTTGATGCATTTGTTTGACAAGAGGTTTAGGCCTCTTACCCTTGGTTATTTTTTGTGAACTTTTGTGAACTTTAATGGCATGATTCAGGTTATTGCTATGATTCTCTTGTTTGGTGTAACTCTTGATTGCACCCCGTCTTGTTATTCTAACCTGTTTGTTGAGTTTTTGTGAGGGCTCACATGACTCTTGGAGAGATAGCTTGCTTGGTATTCCACTTTATTTGTGGGATACCATTTGGAGATTTATTCTGATTACTTTGCTGACTTGCTCTCTTTGATGGTGCTAGCCTGAGAGATCTCTGGGTTTCTTGTTTCTTTAGTTGCTGTTACTTCGAATCTTTATCCGTGTGGTAGATCTCTTGATCCTTTTTACATCTTTCCCGCATTTTACCGCTTTCTTAGCTGGAAGACCTCAATAGGAGTCAATGTTTTCTTTTGTCTGTTAACTTTTGCGCCCAAAGGCCTCCAAGAGGAGGCACCAGTGTTAAAGACCTCCATGAAGAGGCAATTGACGGATAAAAGGGATTAGTAGTCAATCCCCCGTTATTCAGTATGTCGTTCTCTATGCTCACACTACGTGTCGAGGCTTCAGAACAAAAGCCCAAGATCTTTTGTCTGGTCGGTCAGTGGAGAGGGTTCCACCTTTTTGAATCCCCACTTCTTGTCATGAGCTCACCCTGTCCAGGGTTAAGAGCTATGAGGTCTTATCCTCATTATCCTTTTGATCTGCTCACCCTGACGTTCAATGTCAGTGGTTAAGAGCCCATTTGATTACCCTTCCATGGCTTGTTTGTCGAGGTTGATATGACCCCTCTTGACTAAACCCTTACCCATGTATGTTTGAGCCCCCTTGTCGGCTGTTTGCTTTATGCATGTTTGTTTTGTATGGTGTGATCGTCTCCCCATAGGGTTGCTAGGCTTCATATAGTCTCTCGTTTGCATGTCAATTAAGGTAGCACGGTTCCTTTGTCTAGGACTTCCTTTTTGCATGAGCATTCCTAAAACACAAACAAACCCATTGATTTTTCTTCTCCTAAGAACACGTTAACTCCTTCTACTACAGGCGAGTAAGTCTCCCAAGGTCGAGCATCCGGTAGATTGCGTAGTAACGTCGTTCACCTAAAACACAAAACAAACAAATAGGTTAGCCGAACTACGGCTTGCTCTGATTCTCATTCCAGATGAGATACGTAGGCATAAGACGCGATGTCTTAGCGAGCACACTCCTCTTTAACCCATAGGTAGCCGAGCTACGAAGACTCCGATTCTCATATTCAAATGAGATACGTATGCAGTGGATGCGACATCCGTGCGAGTCATTTTCTTTTGACCCCTCTTTTAGTAAATGGTACACTAGATAAACCCACACCCTTTAGACAAGAACAACAAGAGTGGATCCCGTAGAGTACTACGGATGCGTAGGGGTGCTAATACCTTCCCTTCGCATAATCGACTCCCGAACCCAAGATTTGGTTGCGAGACCTTGTCTTTTCCTTTCCTTTTTCCAGGTTTACTTCGAGCGTTTCCTTTCCCTCTTTTGGGATAAATAACGCACGGTGGCGACTCTTCTGTCATTTCTTTTTTTGCCGGTTGTTCTGTTTCGCATTTAGGTTGCGACATTGTGTATATTGATGACTTCTTGACAAGTGTACCGATAATGTCACGGTAATAAAAAGATTGAATCCACAAGGACTGCCTTCCAAAAAGACAAAATATGTGCAATGTATAAAAAATAGGTTTAAGAGGGGTTTTTGAGTTGCAATGCGAAAAGTAAATAAGAGTTTAAACAAAATTACGAAAGCGGCCAAGTTGTGTTTAGAATCCCCTATTTCTCTATTGTTAATGTTTGATGCTTTGTATGAATTATCTTATCACTATAACCCCATAGCAAGTTAACAAAGTCGTATAACCGATCCCTCACGAAATAACTTATTAACCACTACTCAGAGCTTTCTATCCCTAGTACGCTAGCGTAAGCAGGGTTAGGAGATGCACAAAACATTAATTCCATATGCCACTACTCGGGATCTCCTATTCCTATTCAACCAGCATAAGTGCAACAATTTCCCTAGGTCCAACACGTAGGCTAAGGGTTAGTATTCCCTATGTGCCCAAAATCAATTTAAAAGAGTATCTCACATAAAAAGCATTATGAACAATAAGCAATTGAATGACATAATAGATCAAAAAGTTCATACAAAGTCAAATCAACATATTTACTAACAATATTGAAATAAGTTCGTCATAACACAACCTAACCTAGAGGAGTTTAACTACTCATAATTCATATTACAATACCACAATTGATATATGAAAATGACATATGTATTCTCTTTGAAGTAATGGCCTCCAATAGCTTTAAATATCCTAAAAATCTCCTCTGGTGCTCTCCAATTTTTGTAACCCTTATCAAAGTGCAAAAATTCCCCTTAAAAAGAGCTAAGAATGGATCAGATACGTAAAAAAAACCCAAAAGAATGACCATCGAGCGCGCGACGACTTGCGTCGCGCGATAAAAGTTTTATAGCCCTATCGCATGCGCGATGCTGCATGATGGTGCATGTAATTTTTCCCAAAGTTGCACTCTTTTTGCTCCCCTTTTCACCCAAATTTTCACTAAGTCCACAATCTTCCACAATCCCTCATAAAATAGTTTTTTGTTCCGCCAAATTAGAGATTTTTGGAGGGGTGGAGAGGGAGAGGAGTTGTAATCAAATATATTTTTGTTATATTGACAAATTTACCCATATTTTTTATTATAATCCTAAATTTTACTTAATAAATAATATATGTTAATTTGTTCCACTCCATATTTTTTAAACACAACTCCAATAGTTTTATTCCCCTGACTCAATTTTCTTTATTTTTTCATTAGTTTTATTTTATTCATTTTTATTTATTATTTTGTTTGTAATAACTTAATTTTTTATAAGTTGTTGTGTTGTATTACATATCGATATTTAATTGTAGTATATGAGTTATATATTATCTAGAATTTAATTTCATAAATTATTTGTAGGATTAGATGAATCATCAAGTTGAGAAAACATTTCCTTTCAATATTGATAATATAATGATTCTACGATATTTATCAATATTTTATATACACTTTAATATGTTTAAGAGTAATTGAAATATTAAATATTTTATGTTTGATTATCTATGTTGTTTATGAATTGACAAATTTCTTTTTATGGTGAATATCATTTTATTTTTATTTTATTTAGAACCGGTGTTATAATATTTTAAGGGTAAAAAGGTAAAGTAGTTTTAAAATCTCTCCCCTTCCCTTGTGAACAAAATATATTTTTGATTAAAACTTATCCCTCCCCGTCCCTCCGCCTCTTTTGAATCAAATATATATTTAATTAAACCACATCCCCTCCCCTCCCCTCCCCTTTATTAAAATCCCTCCACGCCCCTCCCATCTGTTGAACCAAATGGACCCTAAAGGTGTCACAATACAACAAATTTTCTAAATAGTGGCGCAGTTACTTAGTTCTTCATTAAGGCATCATTTTTTTTACGTTGAGTATAAATGATCAAGTATGTCTGGTACATGTGATCACTCTTACCTTGATGTGTAGATGGTTACATTAGCCATAAAAAGATGATCAACCTTGCTTAATTGACCACATATGATCATTCTTATTCTTATTGGGGTTAGTGATCATTTCTTCTTACTAAACTCAAATGATCATCTCATTCATTCTTGTTGACTCCAGTGTATATGATCATTTATTGCCATTGGTGAAAATGATCATTTCTCTCCTTTTGGTGGGAGATGCTCATATCTTCTTCTAGATATAGATTATCATTTAGACTTGAGGTATAAATGGTCAAACTTGTTGAATCTAGTATAGATGATCATTTTATTTTTCGTATATGATAATATCTCTATTTCCTTTAGATGATTACAAATGGTCTACATATGGAAATAAGCACATTAGAGTATCAATTATTCTTTAAGTATATGATTATCATATAAACTCAACAAATAAAGACTATTATTCTTCAAATCATTTTTGGTTCAACAATCTCCCTCCTTTTGATGATGACAAACACATTTATTTATTTTGAACTATTTTTCCAATAAATAATTTAAATGGTTAAGTTTGTAAGCTAACCCAAAATCTAAGATAAGTTGAAATAAAATAAAATAAATTCATAACTTGTAGTGCAATGGAAAACTTTGTACTTTATGACTCATAACATTTTTAGGCAAACAAGAGGTTAGATATACTTATCCAGACCAGGTTATGATCTATATAGACAATCATACATTTTATTATAGCTTTCTATTTATCTCTTAGTATGATTTATGACAATATTATATTCTTTCCTTTTTATCATCAACAAAAAGATTTTGAAAGAGTGAAGGACATAAATATGCATGCATAAAAATGAAAGCTTTTAAACAAGATTAGGAGTTAAATGCAAAGAAAAGGATAAAAAAACGTCAAACTTTCATTAATCTATGAGTGAGTACAAAAGTTCCAAACTAGAAAACAATAAAGGAAATCTAGAAATCCGATAAATACATTTCGTAGGCACCACAAACACAAAATAATCATCCATGAAGTGTTTTCCCAAATTCCAAGTTGAAATTGAAATTCAGCGTCGTTTAGCTCTAAGAGATAAAGACTCGTCCTTTGGTTTTCATTTCCATTGGTTGGAGTAATCTCACAAGAGAAAAAGAAACCTTAATCAGTTTAATTAGTGACCATACTTGACAACGATGATGAAAATGATTAAACTTCAATGATTTTATTAAGTGGTTCATGTGTTTTATCGTTCCACTCGAGAGGAAAGTTCATATTGTTTGGTGTAGTTGGTGTATTTGGTAGTGGTGGCGACACATATAAAGGAGAAATGAAGGAATATGTCCAACTAGACATGTGAGAAAGGACTTGTTAAGGGACAAGCAATGTCCAAAATTTATTGAATGGGGAGGTGAGTGTTTAGGAGAAATAAAATATATGGAAGATTAGCTTGAAAACCCAGAGAATGATTATTCTTAGAAACTGAGAGGTTGTGGTGTTTTTGAGAGAGAGGTTAAATGTTTTATCTTGGGAAGTGGTAAGGATGAGTAGTGATGATTGGTAATGATAGCATGTAATTATAACGACATGAAAAAAAGAATTGAAAAGTTAGAAAAATAAATAAATAAACAGTAATGATGAGAAAAATATTTTCAAAATACTTTTTTAGAAAGGAAAATGTAAAAGGTGAAGAGAAAAAATAAATTTATTTTCAAAGCAAAAGTGTTTGCATGAAATAATGTGTTTTATGTTTTGGAAAAATAAAAAACGTTAATGATAAAGGAGGCACAATGATGCATAAGTTATACAATATGCACAAAAGAGAGATTTTGAGAAAACTAGAAAGCCTTGCCTCATTATTAAAGTCTATTTTGAGAAAGCTTATAATTCAGTGAGCTGAGAGTTTTGGGAGTATATACTTGTGAAATTTATGTTTAACGATAAGTGGAGATATTGGATTAGAGCTTGTGTTTTTGCTATAAATCTTGAGGTGTTGGTTAATAGTTTCCAAACTCAAGAGATTAACATTCAAAGGGGTCTCAAGCAAGGGGATTTCCTAGCTCCTTTTCTATTTATGATAGTGGCTGAAGGTTTAAGTGGTTTAATCAGTACGACTGTTGAGTTGCATCTTTCCTCTAGATTTAGGGTTGGAGCCTCTGATTTTTTTGTTTCTCTTTTTCAATATGCAAATGATATTCTTTTCTTAGCAGACCCATCGATTGAGAATCTATAGAAGATAAAGGCTATCTTAGGGGGTTTAAGTTAGCTTCGAGTTTCTAGGTGAATTTTTCTAAGATTAGTTTGATAAGAGCCAATGTGGATTCTAGTTTCTTGGATTTTGTAGGTGATTTTCTTCACTGCAAGATTAAGACCATTCCTTTTAAATATTCGAGTATACCTATTGGGGTTATTCCTAGTCGTGAAGCTACATGGGACCCCTTTGTTAATTTTTTTATCTAAGAGACTTAATTCGTGGAAGCATATGTAAGTTATTTTGGGGGAAATGATTTTGCTTAATCATGTGCTTAATGTTGTTCTTATCTTCTTCTTGTCTTTTTTTTTAAAAATGCTTGTAAATGTTTGAAGGAAGATAGTTCAGATCCAAAGGATATTTTTATGGGTTGGTGTTAAGGGAGACTCTAAGATCTCTTGAGTTAGTTGAGATGACATTTGTAAACCTAAGAACAAAGGTGGCTTTGGGTTTAGATATATTTGCTTAGTTAATTTAGCTCTTTTGGATAAATAGAAACGAAGGCTCATCTCGAGTGTTTATAGTCGTTGGAGGTATATCATTATTTTCAAAATGGTGGTTATATTGTCTCTTCTGTAAGGGATATCAGAGTCTCAGATTGTCGTAACTCCTCTTCCTGGTGGAAAATAATTTCCCTTCTTAGTTCTAAGGAGGAATATTATTCTAATTGGTTTGTGGATGAAATTTATAGGAAAGTTTTTTCAAGGTTCCAGACGTCTTTTTGGACTAATCCTTAACCTAGTAGTATCTTTCTCAAGGATAGATTCCTTACGTTGTTCTCAATTACTAATTATATTGGAGGGGGTGGGAAAGAGTTTGGTATTTGGGTTGATATGAACCTCATTTGGGACTTCAGGTTGAGGAGGCCTTTGTTAGTTCATGAAGAACCCATTGTTGATGAATTCCTTTTGGTCATTCGAGGTCATATTTTTTTCTTTAGACAAAGATAAGTGGATTTAGAAGTTTGTTAGGGATGGAAATTCTTAAGATTCCTTTACTTATCACTATCTTTTGACTTCTACTAATACTCCATCTTTTTTCTTCTATTGGGTTTTCATCTCTTCTTCTTTTTTGGGACAGTTGGGCACCTTCTAAGTTAATTGTTTTCTCTAGAAGCTTCTTTTGGAAAGGTTTCCTCCTAGAAAGAACTTATTTAAGAGCAAAGTGATTGTCGACCTTGTTCTTACCGCACATCCTTTTATAGGTGATTTGTGTAACACCCTTCTAAACCCCACATACAATTATCGAATAATTTAATTAAAATCACAAATACAAGGGTGTCACATACATCTATCATAGACTAAATTTCACCCTAAGTTTTTCACTTGCATCAGCATAGCATAATCGGTCCATTTTGTCGTGAATTTCATCTGTTAAAAGCATTCATCAGGGTTTAGATGAAAGGTCAGAAGTTCTGACATTTTTATTTGGTTTTGATGATATTGATTCAGTCATATGTTGATTAAGAGGTCAAAATATTTGATTTATCAATCTCATTGCATCGTTCCTTCCATTGCATCGTGTTTTTAGAGGTTCATAGGGTGAGAATTTAGAGTATTGTCATCTGAATCTTTGTAGGGTTTTATTTGTGATGGAGAATCAGAAGTAAATGGTCCAAAGACGATTCATTTACATCTGGTTGTCTGTTCACGATTATTCAGTCAGCAAATCAATGCATTCATAAGACGTGTGCATTTTATACTTGTCACGTCATGCATTTTGTTTCACATAGCGCTTGAATTATCGCTCAGAATAGTTTTTTGGATCTACAGACAGATCGGTCGAATCGTTTCTCAACTGTACATCGAATTAGCGGGTGAAAATTTTTAAGATTGAACTTGCTGAAGTTAGTTTAATTAACCTATGGTTCACGTAGTTTAACTTGGTGTGCTGGTTTTAATTTTCCGACTACTTTTTTGGTCACATTTTAAATCTGTCTGAGCCTTTTAACCAATCATTATTTATTTCAAAATCTGATTAAAACATATATATTTTTAAGAATTTTATTTTGCACTGATAATTTTAATGCGTTCAATTTATTTTTTCGAGCATTTTTGCGCCCGATTTTTATTCAATTTTAGTCCGATTATTTTTGTTCTTTTGCCAAAATAATCGGAAGATTTATTTAGAATGATCAGTATTTTCATTTCGATTTTAATTTGTGTATGTTTATTTTTAATTTAATTAGTAAAGATAAAATAGTTAATGTGTTTCTATATTAAATTTGAGGACAAATCACCTTTTGACACTTGTTTTATTTTATTTTTAAATATGGATTCAATTTGGACCATCAGAAAATTGACAAGTGGCATGGCTTAAGATTTTTTTTTTTATCTTTCACTTTTCTTTCCTCCCTTCCACATCACTTTTTTTTGCTTCCTCTCTCTCTCTCACAGATTTTTTTCACTTTTTCTTTCCATTCTCTCTTCCTCTATCTATTACATAAAATAACATATTCTCTTATTCTTTTGATAAAAACCACCACAACATCACAACAAACATAACAACAACACCTCCCTCTTCTTGTTCCTATCCATTTCCATTTTAAAAACAAAAACCAACACAAACATCACTCACTATCTCTCATCTTCATTATTTCTTCGACACCACATAAACATAAACCACACAACACTAGCGTGGAAAAAACCCTTGCACCACCTTCATGTAAACACCACAAAACAACCGTGTCGGAACACCTTACAACACCACCACGAAAATACATCTGATCCTCACCATCGTCTACCACCTTCGACCACCATAACAACTCCCCATTTTTCTTCTTCATTGCACAACAACCAACCCAATCTTCGTCATTCCTCAACCATAAACCATCGGTGACAACAAAAACAACCAACCCAACCTTCGTCATTCCTCAACCGTAAACCATAGGTGACAACAAAAACAACCAACAACGTCATCACCACCCTCAAACATGTCCATCCGAACACCTTATGCAACTTCATCTTCATTTACTCACCATAACCAAATCACCCCCGTCACATCCAAACTCTTTTTAAAATAAACTTGCAACACTTGATCCAACGTCAAGTTGTTGATGCGAAAATCTTTTGCGTAATAAAATTGAAAGACAAAGGACCAAGATATGCACATCTCTTCAGACCCCTTGATGGTCGAGTGTTAGGAGCACATCGAATTCAAAATGATTATTAGTCTTTCAAAATCTAAATATGTTAAAACAAACTTGGAATAAAAGAACAATGGGACCATATCCATACATACCCTGAAAAAACATGCGCTTGATGCACACCTCTACTCAAATGTTTACTCACCTTCTGCAAAGATCAAATCTTTTGATAAAAGAAACTTAACCAATCAAACTTGTTTCCCGCCCTTGTGTGACCCCGAAAACATTTTCAAAATGAGTATGCTTTATCCATATCTGACTTTAAACAAACAAAGACTTCAACCTCTAAGAGCGAACAACAAGTAAAGGTTTAATCACTCGATATGTTTAGAGGATCACTCCTTAAAAGAAATCAACCCAATAGTTCTCTTTTAGTAAAAGTATGTAGTCTTGAGTTCTTTATAGCACCTAAAGATACGTAAGAGCATGATTGAGAAATCTTGTCAGGCACCCCTTTAATAAAAGGTACCCCTTTAATAAAAAAACATATCTTTAATAAAAAAACTCCGCTTTAATAAAAAATGTTCTTCTTTGCTTTTTTCTCACTCGATAAGTAGAAGTTCACAAATCATTTCACGCTAACACTCTTACACGAAGCTAACTAAATGGGTCTCATTGAGTACAACAGATGTGAGGGGTGTTAATACCTTCCCCATGCATAATAGACTCCCAAATTAGATTTGGTTGCGACGGCCATTTATTTTTTATTTCATGGGGTTTATCATATTTTCTCTTTCCATCTTTGGTAATAATTAAAGTTAGGTGGTGATCTTTGTTTTGTTTATATTTTGAACGTTCCTTACACCCGGGTATTTTTCACGCCACGAGAGCTGGCAATTCTGCTTAGGACATCTTCCTAAGCGATTCCATCCTAGTTTGGTTAGCTTTTTTGTTTGTGTGTTAGCTTTGTTTGTTTCTTCTTCTTTGGTTGTATTGTTTCCTTTATTATTGATTTATCACATTTTTATACATGTGTATATATTTATGTTGGTTACTTGAGTGAAGCTCTCTTCCCGAGATTTTTTTAAAAGAGAGAATTAATATAAGTTAGGAGGTGGTTGTGTAGTGTTAGTCCCAAGGAGTACACCTTGTATGGATAACACAAAGACCCCACTTAGAATAGATACTTTTTGTCGAGTTTGTCATAAAACGGATCGCTCGTTGCATGGCAAAACTTTGATTAAGATCGATGACTCTAAGGACTTTTTAGAACTCGTTCCATATATGGTGGTTGTGTAGAATTGATCCCCAGGGAGTAACACATTGTACGATCAATGTAAAGACCCCACATAGAGTAGATATTTTTCATGAATTTTTCATAAAGCGGTTTGTTTGTTGCATGGAGAAATTCTGATTAAGGCTCGTGACTCTAAGAACCTTTTTATCAAAACTATTAGAGCTATCCTGATGAATGGATTTCATGGGTAAACAAAACTTAGAACTATCCCAATATAAGAGGCCTACCTAGTTAGGTTTTGTTATGTTTGTTACCCGTACCATTACGCGTGCATAACATTTACATCATGTCATCCTAAAAAGCATTTGTTTGACATACCAAGGAATTTTTGCTTTCAGGGGATCATATTGATTCGAGGTTATTAGTTTAACATCAAAGAGTAGAAATGAATCCAGAAAAGAGAAATATCCTACAATTCAAAGTCATCACACCTGATGTGGAGAAATTGAAAGAGCTTGTGGCTAAGTTACTTGGTTGCTTTAGAGTTACCTTTGATAGAAATTATGGAAAGATATTGGACCTTCTCTCTATCAAAGCTTATCCCAAGGCTATCATTGCTCTTGCACAATTCTATGATCTAGAGCTCTGATGCTTTTTATTTAGAGATTTTCAACTGACTCCGACTTTGGAGGAATTTGAGAAGTTCTTGATGATTCCTTTGAAGGGTAAGATGTCATATCATATACTAGCCTGGGTCAGGTACCTATAGTCAAAGATCTTGCTTCGGCTTTACAAATTAAGGTCACAGACGTGAGTGCTAATCGGAAGAAAAAATGTGATTACTGTGGATTTTGGAAGGGATTTCTAGATAAGGAAGCGAAAAGATTGGAAGGAATTTAAAACTGGGGAACATTTAGAAATGTATTATCCCTTCCCACCTATGGGTTGTATTGACAAAAAATGTGAGTCCAGTTCCTGCGTTGCTGGATGATGTCCTGTATTCTCTTCATGTGCACCATAAGTAGAAAGGTGGTACTCTACTTTGTTTTCTTCCATCGATTTATGAGTGTATGACTTCCCATATATTCAAAGTAGGTGCCAATATTAAGGATATGAATGGGGGAAAGTGGTCCCAAACTTTGGTTTCATATACTGGAAATTCTATTACATGGTACTTAGGGAAGCTCAATGTTGAAGAAATCATCTTTAGTTGCGGTAGTATCCCTAATATGCCCTTGATTGGATCCAAATGTTTCATAAGTTATAACCCTACTTTAGCTTTGTGACAATTTGGATATCCCCTGCGCCATAGGCCAGAAGACAAGGAGTCAGAGAGATGATTTTACATGGTATGGGAACGGAGAACCCATCATTGGTGTATAATATTGTCAAAGCTTGGAACAAAGTCCATGTCAAAGGGGGCTGATTTAAGTAGGAGGGATACCATATCAAAAGAGTCTTTTGATACTTGGATCCAAGAAAGGGTGAAAGAAGTAAAGCTTCAATTCATTATCCAAGCTCCCGCTCAGCCTGTCATGTATGCACCTATTCATATCTCCTTTGAAGAAGTTGATGAGATGAGGGCCACAATTGCCAGAGTGACTAAAGAGAACGAAGGGTTTCTATCAGAGCTTAACAAAGCCACATGTGAAAAGACAATGCTTAAAATTAAGAATAACCATAAGAAATAGTTGTTGGCCGAAAGTCGAGAGAGGACCCAAGCTGAGCAAGATCTTAAGGAGAGAGTTCGGGAGTGCCTATTTGAAGCTGATAGTGGGTTGGAATCACTCCACGAGCAGTTAAGGAGAGCTAAGAAAGAATGGCAAGATTGGAAGTACTGGTGGAATCTTGCAACCAAACAAAAGAAGGAAGTACGAGAGAGGCTTAAAACTCAAACCCAAAAGCTTAATGTTTCCCTTCAGGACTCGAAGATAAGAGTGGAGCAAGAAAGCTGCCCAAAAGAGAATGCTTTGGCTGCTGCTCAAATTACACCTGATATGTTGGAAGAGAAGTGCAAATAATTATAGATTGCTCAAGATTTGGCACAACACTGGAAATACAGATTTGACTCTTTACAGTAAGAAGGTTCAAATTGGTTGAATGCAAAGGAAAAAATGAACGTGAGCTTGGGGGCCTGCGAAGGAACTATCCACTTTTTACATGCACAAAGGAATGAATATCAAGACAAGTTTGTAAGTTTGGTAGAATTCTGCAACTGGCTAACAAAGGACACACCTTTAATGTTAAGACGTGCTCTAGAAGACCTAGACGAAAACAAAACTCCTTATGTAGTGATCAACTTTGTTTTGTTCTGTGAAGACATGATGAAGAGGTTCAAGGGAGAGTTGGAAGAGCTTAAAAGATAAAATCTTGCAGTTTGACCTTTTGTGTTGTACTTTCCTTTATGTTTGAAATAATTTTGTACTCAATCCTTGTACTCTACTTTGAAGTGAATGAATAAAGATTTTGGCTCTTTTGTACCAAAGCTTGACCCCTTTCTTTCTTGGTTCTCTTGATCTCTTTGAATTCTTTCTAAATAAAAATGAATCTAAAACGGTTACCTGAAAATAAAATTGAACATAAGCATGAAAAACATTTTTCACATCCACATGCATTAAAATATGCATCATGCGTTTCATTGCTCAAAACAAAAACTCATTTCATTTTTCCTCATCTCTAGTAATTCAAGATGATTCTTCAACATGCATACGCTACTCGCTCTAACACAAGAAGAGTCATGGATGTAGTTCAGGAAGAAAAAGCTAACATGAGAGAGGAAATGGACTTCGTCAAAAGCAAAATTGAGCAGTTCTTTAAGGCTATACAAGCTCTGGTTAGAAGAGAGGAAGAGGCCCATGTTGTCGCTGTTGTAAGGAATGTCTCTCTTGTTCAAGGGTCTACTATCCAGTCAGGACCTCCAGTTCCCATTCCTAATCCCATGATCTACGATCTTCCTTTTGGTTTCATTCCTCCGATTGAGAGAACTCATGTGCCTCCGCCTGCTCATACCTCTGGAGTAGCTGATGGATTTGTTGCGCAAGGACCACTAGTTGTAAATCAAATTCTCATTTCTCGCACTGATGAGGAGCTCTAAGACGAGTTTAAATTGAAAAATTATAATGGGGCTACTCCAGTGGTGGTTCCGACTGTTACTTAGGATTCTGAGGCTATCTTGATGTGCCATGCTCTGGCCGAAAACTTATGAATCCTGGAGGGACATAACTGAACTTGTTTGAATGCTTTAGAGATTTTTCTGGTGCTAGACGTGGTGATCCCTCCAAAGTTCAAGGCACCGAAATTTGAGAAGTACAAAGACCTCACATGTCCTAATATACACCTGAAAATGTATTGCAGAAAAATGATTGATTATGCCAGAGATGATAAACTCATGATCCATTACTTTTAGGACAGTCTAACTGAGGCATATTTGGATTGATACGTGCAGTTAGAGTGCATCAGCATCCGCACTTGGGATGAGTTGTCTGAAGCATTTGTAAAGCAGTAGAATATAATACTAATATGGCGTATAACCATACTCAACTTCAGAGTATGACTTAGAAGGACAATGAATCTTTTAAAGAATATACATAAAAATGGAGAGAATTGGCTGCAAGGGCGCACCCACCACTGGTTTATCGTGAATTTATTGACATCTTTATGGGAACCTTTCGGGGCCAATATTATGAAAGACTAATTAGTAATGTGTCTACATGATTTTCCGACATGGTGATCATGGATGAAAGACTAGAAGAATGATTGAAGAGTGGTAAGATTCATGGAGGTTCCAATTGTTAACTAATCTTGAAGAAGCCTTTCAACGGATTCAAGAGAAAGGAAGGCGAGACATGTTTTATTTCTTCTCAAAGGGGGAGGGAACCAGCAAGGGCTCCTGCTCATATACCTTATTTTTAGTACCCTTACATAGTAGCTGCTCAATATCCAACTATGCCTTATCGTCTAATTGCTCTTATTCTTATTCCATCTCAAGTACCTCAGTATCAAGCTCTAATACCTTAGTATTAAGCTCCACTGCCTCAGTACCAGTCTCCTCCAGCTCAGTATCAGCATAGAAATCAACAGAACAATCAACAACGTTCGGTTCAGCAGCAACGACCAAATCAAAAAAGGCTGTATCAATAGTACAATAATGCAAATACCACTCATATCCCTATGACGTACACTCAATTGTTACTGTATCTAATTCAAAATGGAATGTTTGTGCCTAGAGGATTACCTCTAAAGCAAAATCCTCACAAGCCTTAGTATGACGAGAATGCCAGGTGTACCTTTCATGACAATTCAGAGGGTCACACAACATAGAATTTCCGAGTGTCCAAGCTCCGAGTCCAGGAGTTGATAGACCAAAAAATATTGTCTGTTGTTGATGCTCGGAATATGGGAAACAATCATTTACCTAAACATGGTGGTTCATGCGTCAAAGCTATAAAAAGTTCAATTAATGAAGGATGTGTTTGAGTTGAAGACTCCCTTGACAGTGGTCCATGCTAGATTGGTGGAAGCAGGATTGATGAAGGGGGGCATGATAAATGTGTGATATGTTCATCTTACCCTGATCAATGTGTTGAATTCAAAGTTTTTCTTCAACGTTTGATGGTGAAGCTAGTGGAAATATACCCAAACACATCACACGCTGAAACATATAATAGAGTCGCCATCAAACTTTATTTATTCTCGAAGGAAGGGGAAAACATTGATAAAACCCGGGGGAAAGAGATATGCTGGGTAAGGCAGTCAGTTATGTAAGGGGAATGTATTAACACCCCTAACATCCATGGTACTCCATGGGAACTGTTTTGATTGTTCTTGATCGAATAAATGTGATATCCAAGGATTACTCGCAAAAGAATGGGAAAAGGAAAAGAATAGATAGAGTACTTAGTGAGGATTATGGCCCTCATGCCTACGTATCCTCATAGTGCAATGAGGAATTCAGAGCTCCATAGTTCAAAGAACTAGTGGTGGGAGATGAAAAGAAATATGATCAAAGTATGGTTTAAACCAAAGAATAAGTTTGTTTGAACTCCAACAAGGGGTGAAAACATGAACCCAAGAGTAAAACAAGCTTTTACCGGTACGTGGGCTAGCATGGCTGCCGCTATAGGGTAATGCCGAAAACAAGGAGAAATAAGTAATTTGGGATGATCCAAACAACTTCTGGTTCACAAGGTGACTCAAGATGGAGCTCAAAGAGGTAGTGTATTTGACTTAAAGAATAGGGTACATCACGTGAAGTGAATGAAGGTAGAATGTGACTACATCATGGAGATGTATGGAAAGAATGACCAAAATCACATAATTCAAGGATTTGGTAACAAGTGACATGAAATGTGTAATTTGAAACCAAAAGGTAAAGGTATATTGGAATCCGTAGGAGAAATGGGATTTGCACCATAGAGAGAAACAACGTTAACCGATACGTGGACTAGCATGGCCGCTACTATATGATATTTAGCCAAAAAGAAGGAATTAAATGTTCGGGTATGATCCAAATAACTCTAGGTGCAAATTCGGATTGCCGTTATATCGTCCTAAAAGGGTGTATATGGAATTCCAAAGAAAATTGTGTTTCGGTGATAAAGAAATAGTACGTCACCGGGGTGAACGGTTCAATGATTGAAGGTAGATACTGGATCGTGAAAGATATGAGTGGTGCCATAAGGCAGAAGGAATAATAATAAATAAGTATGCTCGCGAAGGATTCGAACCCTCGTGCCTACGTATTCTCATCGTGCAATGAAAAAATCAGAGCAATCGTAGTCCAGCCTAATATGGCTAAAAATAAGATGATTTATGAGGTAAGAGGAGTAATTGATTGAAATGAAGGATGGATTATAAATAAGGTAGCTCACGAAGAATCTGAATTCTCCTGCCTACGTATCCTTATAGTGCAATAAGGAAATTAAAGCTTTCGCAGTTCAGCCTACTGCGGCTGAAACAAAAGGAAATGAGACTGATTTTCCAGGGTACACTACCCTTCTAGGCTGAAAAAGGAGTGTCAGGGCTTATCACCTTCTAGGAAAGGTATCACTACCAAAGCTTTAAAACTGCCGATGTCAAGGAATCAAATTGACAAGGTTTATCACCTTACAGGGTGAAGAGAATCAAGTGCTAGAGCCGACGACTCTCAGGGCGAAAGATTGAATCGAATAACCAAGGTTTAACACCTCACAGGGTAAAGAGAATCACATACCAGAGTCCATGACTCTCAAGTCAAAGATTGAATTGAATAACCAAGGTTTAATACCTCACACTGTAAAGAGCAATTTGTGCCAGAGGCCACGACTCTCAAGGCGAAGACCAAATCGAATAGCCAAGGTTTAACACCTCACAGGGCAAAGAGAAGCATATGCTAGAGTCCATGACTCTCAGGGAAAAGCACTGAACCGGATAGCCAAGGTTTAACACCTTTTAGGCAAAGATTAAACCAAGATTTAACCCCTTACAAGGCAAAGAATGTGCCAAGGTTTAACGCCTTATAAGGCAAAGAATGTGCCAAGGTTTAACGCCTTACAAGGCAAAAAATATGCCAAGGTTTAACACCTCACAAGGAAAAAATGTTGATTGGAAGAGCGTGTACAACCACAATTTGCCAATAGCAAAAGGAACTCCCTTACTAGGGTGTTGAAAGATTGGTGCTCGTTTGAAGAAGAATACTTGTCAATTGAGTGATTCAAATTGCACTAAAGTCTATGAACAAAGGAGAATACCTTGAGCAATTGGGTCATTCGTCCCGCACCCAAGGATATTCTAGACAAGGATATGAATTATCCACTCTCATCATTCTTTGTTTCTTAAGGCTCATAGCGTGCAACTCAAATCAAAATTAACAAGTTGCTGACATGAGATCCTTTGCATGTTGATCCTATTGATGTTGTAGAAGGAGACTTAACAATCATGTAATTCAAATTATGCTAAAGTCTATGAATGAAGGTGAATACGATGAGCCATGGGCCAAACGTTCCACACCCAAAGATATCCAGAATGAGTGTATGAAAGCTCCAATATCATCCCTTCTATATTACTTAAGGCTCGTGCCACACACTTTGAATTATGATCGACAAATGTTGATACCTTTGTAGTGCTTGATAAGTGGTCCACTTTGCTATCTATGCTTGATTGATGTTGACTTGAAGTATTGATCTTGCATTTGAACCTTGAGGTATTAAGCTCCTGAGATTCAACATACCCACAGTAGCTTGAGCGTGATGAACTTTCCATATCAAGTGATCAATGGTCTTTTGATCACTTGAAATAGGCTTGGGGCTTATAGCACGATTACAAAGGATTTGGTTGACCAAAGCGACATTTGGTTAACACTAATCAATGGGATTAAAATGATAGTTGAAATTATGTATAATAATAATCTATGAAATTAATCAACTAAATAAAAATCAGACAAATCTGATCAAGACCCTAAAACTAAGGGAACATGCATTAAAAATCAAGATTTCTAGCCTTAATGGCAAAATGGTCATTGGTCATTATGCAGATTTCTAATCAAACTTCAATTCTAAAAACCAAGTGTTATAAAAGTTCTAATTTCTAAAAATCCAGTTATAAATCTAAAAAGTTCTAAAACTCTAATTAATTAGTATTTTAATCTAAAATTATTTAACCTAATTAATTAAAAATCAATTATTTCTAAGAAATCAATCAAGATTAACATATCCTAATTAATTAAAAAAGAAGAAAACTAAAAAAAAATTGGGCCTTGATGGTTAAAAAAAAAGGTCCAGGACAATGGTATTGATGGATCCTGGACGGGTCCCCAAAACGGAGGCCCATCATCCTAACTCGGCCAAAGTCCAGCAGTACATAGGGGTGTGGCATTTGGGCGGTGTGTATTCCCAAATGGAGTGTATTCATAAAAATAACATATGGGCCCAAACGGAGGTCCGTGTCCACACTTATTCTTAGTCTAGAAAATTTTACTTCATACCCCTACGTTTAGCCTCATACCCCTACAATTTTAAAAAAATACCAATTTTACCCTTAACTGGTTTTAACCAATTTACCATTTAATTTTTACCATTCAGTTGATACTTCCAAAAATTACACATTCCACCCTCGCACCGGAACTCCTGGAAAAAGACTTCCGATATGTATTTTTTCCAAACCGGAAGACTTCACAAAAGACATCTGGAACACACCAAGTAGTAAACCGAAAGACTTCAAGAAAGAGTTCCGGTTCTTTAATAAAAAAGAAAAGTTCCGAAACACTTATTGAAAGAGTTCCGGTAAACAAAGTGACACATACCAGAACTCTTTGAAGAAGACTTCCGGTTTGCAAAAATTTTTTTGGATTATTTTTATTTTTTATTTTATTGTGCAGGAATGGAAAATCTTCCCCAAATATGTGTAGATACTTCTGATACGTTTATAACGACTGAAAGATTTGGTACACGAGAAGAGGTGATCAGATGGATTAAAGAGGTTGGAATCGATAATAAAGTAACTGTTATTATCAGTCGTTCAGATACTGAAACAGGCAAGAGAGGGAGAAGTAACAAATTAATATTTGGTTATGATAAAGGTGGGAAACACAAGAGTACTGACAGTGGAACCCAAAGTGCGTCCAAGAAATGTGGATGCCCATTTAAAATCAGGTCGACTCCGGTGAAAGATGGGTCTGGTTGGAAGATTGATGTAAAATGTGGGTTACATAATCATGGTTTACCTGATAAATTAGAAGGTCATTCCTTTATTGGTAGGTTGACCACAGATGAGAAGCAACATGTCACTGATTTGACAAAGAGACATGTACCACCTAGACACATATTGCTTTCCTTGCAAGACCGAGATCCTGAGAATGTCACTCAGATTATGCAAGTATACAAGCATAAGAGTGTGATACAAAAAGAGATAAGAGGTCCTAGAAGTGAGATACAACATTTGTTTAAGCTTATTGAGGATGCAAGCTATGTGTATTGGAGTAGAAAAAAGGATGACTCGGAAGTTGTGAGAGAGATATTTTGGGCCCATCCTGATTCAGTTAAGTTGTTGAATATTTTTCTGATTGTGTTAGTTATGGATATCACCTACAAGACAAACAAATATAGACAACCTTTGTTTGAAATTGTTGGCATGACATCAACCGAGTTGACTTTTGCTGTTGCATTTGCGTATATGGAGTTTGAGCAGACAGAGAATTTTTGTTGGGTATTGGAGAAACTAAAAGAATTGTTTGTGAAGAAAGATTTGTGTCCACAAGTGATTTTGACAGATAGAGATCTTGCTTTGATGAAAGCAATTGAAAATTGTGTTTCCCAGGTCGATTAATTTGCTATGTAGATTTCACATTAACAAAAACGTTGGTGCCAAATGCAAACAACATGTGGTGAATGACCTGCAAAAGACGATAGACACATTATGGATGGAAGTTGTTTGGGATACTGATGAGGTTGAGTATGGTCAACAGTTGCATCAACTTGAGCAAGCATGTGTTGATTATAGTGGATTTATTAATTATGTGAAAGACACATGGTTGACTCCACATAGACATAGATTTCTTGGAGCATGGATTGATCGATTGCTATATTTGGGTAAAACAACGATTAATCGGTACGTGTTATAATTTTTTATGTGTTATTTTTATATGTGATATTTTTTCTATGTATTTTTTATGTGTTATTTTCAATATTTTTAGGGTTGAATCTGCTCATTGGAAGTTAAAGCAGATGTTAGGAAACAATATAGGTGACATGGTCAAATGTTGGGAAGCTATGAATAACAACTTGAGGTTACAACTGGGAAACATTAAAGCTTCTTTTCAGAAGAGTTTTTACGAAGTTGAGCACGCGCACATAAGTCCCTTTTATGGTTATTTGCGTGGTTCCGTATCTCGAGCTACTTTGAGACGTATTGCTAAAGAGTTATTGAGAGTTAATTATGTTGGAACTAACAGGAAAATATGTGGTTTTACTCTTAGAATATCTTATGGGTTACCTTGTGCTTGTGAGTTAGGAAGATACACACTAGGTGGTATACCGATACCCATAGATGCTGTTCATGTTCATTGGAGAAAACTAACTATGGAAGTTGAGTTAGAGGTAGGTGCAGATGATGGATCAGAGGTGGATATGACTTGTGCAATAGATGAATTATGGAAACAATTTAGGTCATTAGATGTTATTGGGAAAAGGGCATTAAAGAGTAGGGTATGTGAACTAGCATACCCAACAATGACTCCATTGTGTCCACCACCCGAGAAACTAAAAACCAAAGGAGGAGTGAAGAAGAAAGGGAAAAACCAACAGAATATGATGTTTATAGGGACCCTTCATATCATGAGTATGTTGATAAGGCATCTCAATCTTCACAAAGGAAATCTCAACCATCACAGACTTCGAAGAAGTTAAAATTATCAAAGAAGCAACCACAATTCACTCTTCAATTTCCTAATCATATTAGGTCATATATTGAAGATATGGTTAATGTTGAATCAGATGGTAATTGTGGATTTAGATTCATTGCATCATTGCATGGATATGGTGGGGATGGTTGGTCAATGGTTCGCAGAGAGTTGGGGTTGGAAATAATAGACAAGGATAGGTCAACTTTGTATGACAAGTTATTTTCTAATATGTTGTCAGAAGTGAGAGAATCTTTAATGATAGAATCCTTTGGTTCACAGCCACCTGAAAAATGGTTGACTCTACCAGATATGGGTTACTTGGTAGCGAATCGCTATAATGCTGTACTTGTCTGTTTAGGCAATCCGTGCATGACTTTCTTTCCTATGACAAGTTCACATTCACCAAATATCTTTATTTATTGCATTGGTTTTGTTAACCAAAATCATTGGGTTCAGGTACGTATTTTGTATGACAAGTTATTTTATATGACTTAATATTTTAATTATTTCACTTAATATTTTATATGACTTAATATTTTAATTATTTCACTTTTCACTTTATCAAGTTAAACATAAAAGAGGGGTTTCCGTTGCCACCAGTCACATTAGATTGGAAGAAGTTTCGTTCTCATACAACAACGTCTTGGATGTTAGGATTTGCAGGACGTCTACAACATTGGCAATTACTTACGCCTATATTAGCATGAATATGTACTCAAAACATGAATATGTAATCAAAACATGAATTTTATATTATGTATATTATATTCAGTTCTAAAACTTAATACATAAATCAATGTGGACGAGAAATATGCAAAGCTTCAAATAAATTAGCAAATTGTGGATCTTCCTCTTCGACATTAACCTGTCTCAGATAACGATGAATCAATGTAAATACACGAGCCCAATCAGGATCAGATGGTCCTGCATTATAAACATGAACTGGTACCTCTCGTGGATCATCACGATGGGGAGAGACCAAACGTGGATGCGAAACACAATAATACCACTCCGGGTAACCATCTTCTACATCAGATGGAGTGGTGGCTAGGGTAGTTGGACGGATCACAACGATAACACTCTGATGGTAACCAATCCAATCAACATCAATATCATCCGCCATCATACAATCAAGAGGTGGGGATGGGACATACTGCTTGTACCCGAACTGACGTAAACATCTGTTAGGCAAGTATGGAACAACTATGTCACCCCACTTCAAACACCCCCTGTAGAGACATAACTCATCAAACTGACGCCATGCTCTATGATCCTCAAATGGACGCCATATGACGTCGGCAGGTGTCAGCTCGTTCAAAATAGGTCGTAAATCATCAACCTTCAGGACTCCTTGCCTATAGGACCATCTCATCGCTCGAGGAAGACCACAATTATCAGTTGGTTTCCAATTCTCCCCTCTTTTTCCAACAGTTGGAAAGTACTCGTGAATCCAGCACTGTTACAAAATAAAAACATAATAAACAAAATAAATTAAGTTAACATACTTTATAAAATGAATCCAACACTTAATAAACAAAATTAAATTATATACCTGTAGGAGAGTAGGATATCCACCGAGTTGTTTGCAACTGAACATGGACGCATCTCCAAGATATCTGTATAAGGTAACTGGTGTAGCTGCTCCCCAACTATATCCCGAACATTTATCTAAGTCTGTAAACAATAGAAGGTATCGTGCCTCGACAAGTGTAAAGGTCTTGTCGAAAAAAATGGTGGAACCCACCAACATCAGCAAATATGCTCTGGTCGCATATGCCCAGCTGGAAGCAGCTCTATGTTGTACGAATAAATTGTATAACCACTCCAATTTATAATATGAACCCCTACAACTACGAACATGTGA
Source organism: Lathyrus oleraceus (assembly GCF_024323335.1). Lineage (NCBI taxonomy): Eukaryota > Viridiplantae > Streptophyta > Magnoliopsida > Fabales > Fabaceae > Lathyrus > Lathyrus oleraceus. Next base: position 49,300,013 of record NC_066584.1, on the reverse strand, counting down.
TTGTGCCTCACCCTGTGACACTCCTAAGTAGTCAACAACAAGTTCAACAACAACCTCTTCTGTGACATCCTGAGGACTCCAAAAGACACCCCTGATGGGCAAGTGAAGCAGACATGAGACGTCATCCAAAGTAATGCTCATTTCACCAAACGACATGTGAAATGAAGATGTCTCTAGATGCCATCTTTCCACAAATGCAGAGATCAGATTTATGTCTATCTTGTTCAGACTAGTTCTCTGAAGTGAAGATAAACCAGATCTAGATATCCAACTCTCCACCTGTTGTGGAAGAGCTAGTGGAACCCTATATGTCAGCTTTAGTCCGTGTCCAGCAACCTTTAACTCTTTCTTTGGACCTCTTTCCTAAAAACAATTAAAACACATATTAGAAAACACAATATACAATATTCAAATATTATTCATTTTCAAATATATCCCGTTTATTTATCTCACCAAACCATAAATGGCGAGCAACATGATGCTCGTACTTCACCAAAAGAGACGTATCATACGATCCTCATAGATATTTAGTCGGCTCTGCTGCAGATGAAGATGCGCCCCAACCTAAACTGCGGTATGGAATCCTATCATCTACACCTCGTCTTCGAACCACTACAAAAAATATTATAACAAAATAATTAAAAATACAAAAAATTAAAAAAATTAAAAATTAAAAAAAAAAAAAAACGCACCGGAACACTTCAAAGAAGAGTTCCGGTGTGGAAAAAAACAAGGTTGACTACCGGAACACTTCTTAAAAGAGTTCCGGTTTAGTTCATCCAAACCGGAAGTCTTTAAGAAAGAGTTCCAGTACATAGACTTACAAACCGGAAGACTTTGGATAAGTGTTCCGGTATACATTTTCTGAACCGGAAGACTTACTCTTAGTGTTCCGGTTTACAATGCCAAAAAATGCCAAAATGTTCTCTTCCAGAAGTCTTCAAGCGCAAATGGAAAAAACTTCCATTTCTTAAAAATATACCCTATTTATATGAGGGTATTTTGGTCAAAAAAATTTATTTGTAGGGGTATGGATACAATTGTAAGGGTACGAGGTAAAGTTTTCCTTAGTCTATGGTGTGCAAATCCCGTCCAATAATGAAACGGGCGCAGAATCCAATGGATTGCATAAATTGGATGTGGATAAGGTGAAATCTACCAGCAGTGAGTCAGCACTGAGTAGGTCACTTGCAAGTGCATTTAAGACTAACAACATGGTCTTAAAAATGTAAATGAAAGAGTTGGTTATAAATTCAGATGAAATGCAATTCAAGTTAGTTAGAGATTCAGGTGGAAATGAAAATGAAATTCTCTTGAAATTAGAAGTTGGTTAGTAGTTGGTATGGATGGCAATTTGACCCATCCCCAATGGGCACCCGCAAATTTATCCATAACGGGTAGGGTAAAAACCCGCAAAAATGGGTACGGGCATGAGCTCGGGTAATTACCCATAAAAAAAGCGGGTATGGGTGCGGGTATGGGCACCTTGGTACCCAGCCCGTCCCATACCCGCACACTATATATTTATGTATTTTTATTTTTATTTATATATTTTAGTTTATATTGTTATATAAAAATGCATGTCTATCAATTATAAAACGTATATCAATGTTAAGCCATTACATATTTAATATAAGTGTTCGTTTATTTTAACAATAAATTGTTTGAAATTTTTTTAATGTTTTTAAAAATTTAAAATTATATGATATTTTATAATTGATCTATTTATTTTTAATAGGAATGTGGGTCACGGATACGGGTATGTGTACTTACATACCCATAGGACACGGGTACGGGTGCTAACTTTGGCACCCAAGTGGGTATGGGCTCGGGCACGGGAATTTTTTTAAATTGCGGGTATGGGGATGAATATTATAGTACCCTGCCCAAACCCTGCCCATTGCCATCCCTTATAGTTGGATTTTATGTTAACTCTATGTTAGATCTAGGTTAAATAGTTAGTTAATATCCAGTTAGTGTGAATGATTCTATGTGTGCTGCGTTTTTTGTTATAGTGGACTTCTGTTAGATGGATTTGCAGATGCAAATGAATTCTAAGTTTTTCTATACTTAGCTTTCTTGCCCTGTTATAATGATTGAACTGATAAAAACCAAATCCTAATTGCAGGAACTTGTTTCTGATCCTTATGCTGTGAATTTCCAACGTAAGTTGCTCGGAAAATGATCATGTTGCTGTTAACATGGCCTATGTGGAATTATGCAGGTTGGTTCAATTGGTTGCTCTGCTACTGTTAGATTAGAATGTTAATGTGTTAAACCATTAGAATAAATTAGGGTTATTTGTTATGTTGTTATGTGTAGAGAACCAATTGTTAGTCAAAGTTGGTATTTATTGGCTTTGATCCATGGTTAACATTGGAACTCAGAATTGCTTGCCTTAGCACAACATGAATATCACTACCTTGTTAATGGTATGAATTGTAAAATGTTTTTTTGCAACTAATACTCTGCCATAATTCTGCAGGAGATTAAATGGGCCATGATGCAGGTTGGATCTTTGATATAGAACTCACGCGCATGGAGTTTTGGTGCTTAAGTTTGTAAATGGCACTATGTAATTTTAGGGAATTGGATACATAAATGTACATGAAATTGGTTTGAAAGTTTTCTTTAGGAGAATTGACAATTGTGTATGAATGAAATGCTATTTTAAATGGTAATTTAAGTTTGCTTTTTGAATGCCTAATTAGAAATTGGTTTGTGTTAAGTTGAAATGCATTTAGAAGTTAAGTAAGAGCTTTAAAATGGAAATGAAAATATTAATGGAATGTAACTCAAATGTTAATGGAAATGTTAATGAAAATGTTTTAATGGAATTTAAAGATTTTGAAAATGTTAATGAAAAGGTTTTAATGGAATTTAACGGCCATGCTGAAAAATCTTGAACATTGAAAAGATCAATGTCAGTGATTAGATGAGTTGATTTTGGTCAACTGTTGACCAAAAAGTCAACATTACTAAAAAAAAGTCCAATTTTGTAAACATTCTCATGGATATTTGGAAAGAAATGTCATGAATAACTTTGAATGGATTGATGCTTTATTTTCAAAATAAGAATTTCCACGAAAAACAATATTGAATTCAATATATGCATGGTCAACAAATTTGACCAATATGAATCCAAAGCAAATCGTCAATAAATGACATGAATCCAAGATTAGGGTTAATCACAAGAATAACATGGTCACCCAATGTCAACACCTTCAACTAGGGTTTCAATCCAAATCACAAGATCCACATACCAAACTATATGGACAAGAACCAACAATGACACGAACCAAGAAAATCAAGCCCATGATGATATTATGGTTTTAACCACCCAAAACGAAAGGATTCCTACAACCAAGAATTAGGATTATGCACCAGCAATACCAGGAGGAAATCTCCAAGGCTTCAAGCCTTAGGGTTTAAAACCTTGATCCAGATGAATGCAAAACCACCCCCTATATGGCTTGATCCTTAGGCAAAATCCTAGATTTGGTTAGGTGTAAATGTAGCGGGGTTTTCGTTACCATTAGGTTTATTGACTAAACCAAAAGTAAACATACAATTCGAGTCGCTACCGCACTTTTATTTATCCAAAGGAAATGCTAAAAAGCGAACAAAAGCCGAGGTAAGAAGTTTTTCAAATCAAAAACTAATAAAAATGTCAGAGATCTAGGCAAGGGGGTTGGTTATGAAATGGGAAGGTTTTACGCACCAAAAACATCCTTAGTACTCTAAGGAAATCCTTTTTGCAAATATGTGTTGTAGGTTGGTATTTGTGAAAAGATTTGTACAAAAGATTCGGGGGATGAGAAAAGAATAGATTATATTTACAAATTTTGTTGTTTGAATGGATGAACCCATTGCCTACGTACCATCACAAAGGAGGATCAAAACCTCGTAGTTCAGGGTAAAAATATCAAAGATTGGTGAAATGATTTGACTAAAAGCCTTAAGGTCTTTTGTTATCAAAGGGAGAAAACTCAACCTAAACCAACAATCCACCATGTGAGGAAGGCTTCAACATACTAGTGAGGGGTTAACCCTATAATAAGTATGGAAGACTTATAATCCAATCACTAAGGATGAGGTGATATTTACATCAACCACTATGATAACTCAAACCTATGACTAATGTTTTTGAAAAGGTTTTAGTAAGGTGGCCATTGGAACCACAAAAACAACTTAAAATGGGTTATATTTACAACTTATATTTATTTACAAAATGAAGTCAAAGTTGGATTAAGATTTATTCACAATGAGTATTGATGAAAATGGTTTTGAAAAGTCAAAGGCTTAAGGCCTAGGTTTCTAATTTGAAACAAAGTCAAAGTTTAGAAAATAATTTTTGGCTTGGTTAGAGTGGGGAAAAGAAGAGAAGGGTTAGTCCTAAAGCATACAAAGATAAGAGGAAAAAGATAAACCCTTGGAGTTTCTTTTCTTGAAGCCATATAGATGACTCAAGATGCTTCTTTCCTTTGGACTTAGCAAATAAACAAGCAATCACACAATTGAACTCAAGCTCCTAGGATCTCCATTTGCCTTGTCTCTTAACTTGGCTACTCATGACAATGGTTTTTTTTTTTCACCATCTCAAGGTGGGATCCCTATCACACAAAATAAAACATCAAAAAGTTCACAACACATTAAGGGGAATGGACAAAGAATAAGTTTGGAGGAGAAGTTCTTTGAAGTCAACTTTAAAATTTAGCATTCTAAAGACATGAGGCCTAGTTGCTCTTCAACAATTTAGCATTCTAAAGGCATGAGGCCTAGTTGCTCTTGAACTCCTTTAAGCATAGGTAAATCCTAATTCTAAGTCCTTTCTCCTTTTTGCATTTGGTTCACACAAAACAAACACAAAACAAACACAAAATAACAATATATTTATACACAATAATGAGCTCAAATGAGCAAAAGAAAAATCACATAAACATAAAGTATGTGCTCAAGTGAGCAAAGTGAAAATCAATATGAATAATGGGCAAGAAATAAATGACATTAAAAGTAAATGGCAAGAAATTAAATGCTCAAATTAAAGTTAGTAATTAGTGTAGTTATGTTAGTTTGTCATAAGACAATGTAGCGCTATGTTAAGCAATCGTAGATGGACTAATGTTTGTAGTCACACCTATCTGAGGTCGGTCAATAAAAATATAGGCAAATAAACACGAGTTAGAGGTCATGACTAGTAAGTCAGGCTCCATAAACTTGCCATGCCAAAACAAAAGGGGGAGGGCCTTGTATTGTCTTTAGGTTATTTGCTTGACCAAGAAGCAACCTATCTTGGACACAAAACAACTCACTTGATCATGGATCAAGTTGAGTTTGGTTTGGATCAAAGAAGGTTAAACCTCTCATCTGTCAAGACCAACCATAAGAACTTAACTCAATGGCCATTGATGGAAAGAATAGGATGAAGATGAAAGGGATCGAAAAAGAATACATCAATCAATTTCAATTGGTCAAATATGAATCAAATCAACATCAACCAATACCAAACAGAAAAGAAATGAAGATAACAAGTCATCAAGTCAACAATATTTTTTTGATATTTTTTGAATTAAAATAAAATGCAAATAAAAAGTAATCAAATAAGGTCAAACCTCAAATTCAATTCAAATCAACTTTGAAAAGTCCAATTAAATTCTCATAGGTTCAACATGGTCAAACAAGCTTTGACTAATTTTCTCAGCAATTTTGGAAATCAGAAAGTATTTAAAAAACAATTAAAAATAATAAAAAATAGCACAAAATGAATTAAAATCTCAAATAAATCTCGAATCAAATAAGAAATTGATGAGACTATTTTTCATTGATTTATCATGATCCATAAATGCTAGGAAAATATTTTTGGATTTTTCAAAAGTCAGAAAGTATTTTAAAATGAATTAAAACTATTAAAAACCAAATAATTCACAAAAAATACTAAATGAAGTCACAAAAATAATTAAAAGTCAAAATATGAAACTAGATTTTTCAAGAAATTTTTTGGAGTTGGTCTCATATTTTTATAACTGAAAATAAAAGAAAATAGAAATAAATGAGAAATGCGCAACCACTAGATGGACTTCATTAATTGACGTGGCAAGGAGAAACGGTCCAGGTCATAATGAACACGGTACAACCAAGTCAAACACATGGAATAATGATTAAATCAAGTACACATAATGGATGCACACGATTAAAACGTGAGAACCAAATCCAAACGCTATGAATGTGTACACGTGGTGATGGTGGTGGAAACCACCATCTTCTCCGGTGGAACAACAACCTCCGGCCACCAGTTGCAGAGAAAAAAAACTTAACAAAAATGGAAAGTAAGGACATGAAATTGAAGCTCGTGTGATGGAGATCAACACTATATCCATGGATCTTCCTCACTCTTCATATATTGAGAGAAATGTGAAGTGGAAGATCATGGTGTACCAACTGTAAACGCACGAAATGGAAAATTGAAACCACCATTGGTTTGCCTCAAGTGTGAGGACTTCAGAAAACCACACAAACACAAGGATACTACATTGAAATGAGAGTTTTAGATCCAAAAAGTTTGAAGGTATACCTCTGAATTGAAGCTCTTCAGGTCACGATTCCTTCAAGATCTTGGCTCCTCTTTGCTCTAGGGATGCAGTGGAGATGAAAGGCTAAGGAATTAAGCTTTGAAGATCAACTAATGATGTTGAATTTCAAGCTTGAAAGTGAGAAAAATTCTGGAAAATTCCTTTGGTATGGCTATGGTTTCAATGCTGCAGCGTTTCAGATCTCCAAAAGGTTCCTGAATGAATGAGAAGGAGTGCTTATTTATAGCTGAAATTGGTTGTGCATAATGCTTCCCCAAAAGTAAGCCTAATCAAACCCCTCAGTTTTCATGATGCAAGCTTCAAATGGAAAAACTTCCAACATCAAAGTTGTATATCTGTTCAATATGATCAATTTAGAATCAAAGTTTTCATCATTTGGATTTTCTATGACAAAGTTATGGGAATTTAAAGTTGGGTACTTTTTCAAATTCAATGAATTAGGTCCAAGATGACCTATAATGTTTTGTATTATCACATGTGTTTATTTTAGGATTATGAAATTTTGTCCAACATAACATTTGAATTAGACATATTAAGATTTCCAATGCATTTGGTCTCACCTCAAAATCATAAAAAATAAGGAAGTTATGCCCTTGGTAAGTTGACCCAAAATTAGGGTTTCAGTCAAAATGACCTATAATGTTTTGAAATGCATGATGACCTTCCAAGTTCCAAATGGAATTTTGATGAACATGAAAGTTGTTCATATGGTTCTTAAGAACTTGTTTTTGTCTTGGGGTCATCTTCATTTGACAAACACATCAAAAGTTATGTCTCAATGGTGCTCAGCTTAGTCAGATGACTTAACTGGTCAGCTTTTCAAGGCCAAACTTCCAATCTTGGTGAATAAATGATTGAGGATCTTCAAATAGACTCATATATGAATAAAATTATGAATGAAAGGACTTACCTTGATTAAATTTGATCATAGGTTGAGGTTGCTTCATGGACAAGGCACAGTCAAAGCACAGTGGTTTCCTTGGGAAACAATCCTCAAGCCATTTGGGTTATCATGATTAAATTGGAAAATTGAGATACTTGGGAGACATATATGATGATTAGGAGCTTTGTGGACCATTGTCATGATTTTTCTCATCTTCACCTAGCCATTTCATTGGGCTTAGGAGCCTCCTAGGAGCATTGGACCACATGATCACTTGAGCTTCAAAACAAAAAGAGTTAGTGACATATTTTTGTGCTTTTGGTTAGTAATCAAAATAAGAAAATCAACAACATACAATACAAGCATGTTTGGTGGTCTCAAACCAGTCAAACAAGTCCCAACCCTAGGGTTAAGGAGCCAAACATGCTATGATCCTTGAGGCAATGCACTTGTGCAATAACATGATGCCATGAGGGATCTTAGGGTCAAAATTAGAGTCTTACAATAAAGAACCACAAACACTTGAATCTATGAATATGTTTGCAAATGTTAATCTGAATATATGATACACATGTATGAGTGCAGATGAATATCAAGTCAATGTTCAGATAAAAAATGAAAAGGGGAAGGAAATTTTTGGGGTACGACAGATGGATCAGCGGGTTATTCAGTTCACCCGAGAAAAGATTAATGAAGATGTTGTTGTGATTATGCCTGAGTTTGATCAAGAGATACTTCTCAAGCATATATAATTTCCTTACCATATAAGTGCCAACCCAACACCAGTGAAGAAGATTGAGCTAATGGTTATCTATGTTCCCGCTCCGTTCTCATTTGATAGTACCAAAGCAGTGCCCTGGAACTATGATTCCACAGTCTATGTGGGTGACAAACCACTGATCTTGAAAGAACTGGACGTGACCAACATTGTTGGAGCTAGTGATGTGACTCGAAGTGGAAGTGTTTTCGCTCCTGAAGTGATCCATGGAAAAGCAAGCGAGACAACAGTTAAACCAACAAAAAGGAAGAAGGTAAAGCCCCCAGAAGCAGGAAAAGGATTTTCTAAGAAGACAATGACTATATAAGAGGATATAGCATTCCTGAAAGTTATCAAGAAGAGTGACTACAATGTCATAGATCAAATCAACCAGACTCTATAAAAAATCTCCATTATTTCTCTACTTATGAGTTCTTAGGATCATAGGACTACTATGTTTCTTGAGCGAGGCTTACGTAACGGAAGACATCAGCATTAATTAGTTTGATGATATGGCTGCTAACCTCAATGTTGGTAGTTGTATGATGTTCACCGATGATGATTTACCCACCAATGGACGAGAACATAATATGGCTCATCACATCTACATTCAGTGTACAAACGTTACTCTGGCTCGAGTACTGGTATATACGAGTTCATCTTGAACGTATTACCAAAGACTACTCCGACGCATCTAAATATTGAAGGAGTGCATATGAGACCCTGTCATTGGTGGTGAAAGCTTTTGATGGGTCTAAGCAAACAATTATTGGGGAGATTGATCTCTCTATCCTGATTGGCCCTCAGACTTTCCGCATTACCTTCGAAGTAATGGATATCAGGCCTGCCTATAGCTGTCTTTTAGGTAGACCGTGGATCCATGCTGCCAGAGCTCTCACATCGACACTCCACCAGAAGATGAAAAATTATCACTTCTAGGAAGTTGGTTTAAATATCCAAAGAAGAAGGTATTTTTGTCATTCGTCTGTCTTCATTCATATACATTGGAGTAGATAAAGAAATTGTTGAAACTCCTTTCCAGGCCCTTAAAGTGGTGAATGTGGTCCATACAAAGTCGAAGCCTATTTAAGAACCCAAGATGGTCATATCCTTGTGGAAGAGTGTGAAGGATACAATTTAAATTGGTTGTACTAGAAGCTGGGGCACAATGATTGAATTACCAGAGAAGATAGACAAGTGTGGATTGGGATATCAGTCGTCTCTTGAATAAACCAAAATTCAGAAGATACATCCATAAAAGGTTTCTTTCATATTTTTTTAATTTTTACAAATAAATAAACAACAAAATTTAAAATGGAAATCTTTATTTCACATCACTTTTATCCTTTAAATTACTTCCTCTAAAAATAAAAAATAATTTTCATGTAGATAATTATTAACTGAATCATTAACTCCGTGATTTTTTTAGGAGATTAAACTATATTGCCAGATTCATCTCGCATCTAACAGCCACTTATGAGCCGATATTCAAGCTGTTGAGAAAAGATCAAGATGTCAAATGGAATGAAGATTGCCAAGGGGAATTTGATAAAATCAAACAGTATCTGCAAGAACCACTAATCTTGGTGCCACTAGTTCCAAGAAGGCCTCTCCTTATGTATTTGACAATACTTGATGAATTTATGGGATGTGTACTGGGGTAGCATGATGAGACGGGTAAAAAAGAACTTGATATCTATTACTTGATCAAGAAGTTCATATAATGTGAAATCAGGAACTCAATGCTAGAAAAAACTTGTTGTGCACTACCATGGGCCGTTAGTCGCCTGAGACAGTACATGGTATGCCATACAATGATGTTGATATCCAAGATGGATCCCATCAAGTACATCTTCTAGAAACTTGGATTAACTGGAATAATCGCTCACTGGAAGATGTTGTTGTCAGAATATGACATTCAATATATGACCCAGAAAACCATTAAAGGTAGTGTGTTGTCAGGGTACTTTGCACACATGCCAATGGAGGACTACCGATCCATGAGACTCGACTTTCTAGATGAAGACGTCATGAATATAAGAGATTATGAGAATCCAGGCCCGTAAGAAGGACCCAAACTAGGATCGTGATGAACATTCATGTTCAATGGTGCCTCAAATGCATTGGGTAATGGAATTGGAGTTGTCATAACTTCTCAAACAGATTGACATCTTCCCTTCACAACAATGTTAGGTTTCAAATGCAACAACAACATGGCGGAGTCTGAAGCATGTATCTTGGGAGTTAAAGCACCTACTGATCTACGAATCAAGATTCTTCAAGTGTATGGAGACTCAACACTCATCATCTATTAAGTTAAATGAGATTGGGAGACCCGTCATTCCAATTTGATTCCATACTGAGAGCATGTTTTGAAGCTAATCCCCTATTTTGATGAGATTACTTTACATCATATTCCTAGGGAAAAGAGTCAGCTAGCTGATGCATTGGCTACTTTATCATCTATGTTCAAGGTCAAGTGGGCTAACGAAGCACCTATTATTACAATTCAACATCTAGATGAACTAGCATATTACTTATAAGTTTAAGCATAAACTGATGGCAATCCATGGTTTTATAACATCAAGCGATATCTTGAGAAGCACGAGTATTCTGATGACATCTCCATCACAAACAAGAAGGCCCTGAGGAAGTTATCAGCCAAGTTCTTTCTAATTGGTGGTGTGCTATACAAAAGAAACTTTGACTTGGTTTTGCTCAGATGCATGGATAAACACGAATAAGACCTACTCATCTAAGAAATCCATGAAGGTTCTTTCAGTATTCATGCAAACGAACATGCAATGGCAAAGAAAATCATTAGAGATGGTTACTATTGGTTGACGATGGAAACAAATTGTTACCACTATGTCAAGAAGTGCCACACGTGTCAAATGTATGTTGACAAGGTGCCTATGCCTCCTACTCCTCTGAACGTCTTGTATGCTCCATGGCAATTCTCAATGTGGGGCATAGACGCGATCAGTACGATTGAGCCAAAAGCTGCAAATGGACATATATTAATTTTGGTTGCCATTGACTACTTCACTAAGTGGGTAGAAGCTTCTTCTTATGCAAACGTGACGAAGCAAGTAGTCACCCTGTTTATCAAGAAGGAGATAACTTGTCGCTACGGGACTCCTAGCAAGATTATCACTGATAATTGATTGAATCAGAATAATAAGATGATGAGTGAGTTATGCGAAAGTTTAAAGATTAAACATCATAACTCATCACCTTATAGGCTAAAGATGAATGACGATGTAGAGGCAGCTAACAGGAATATCAACAAGATCATTTAGAAGATGGTGAAGACTTACAAAGACTGGCATGAGATGCTACCTTTTGCTTTACACGGATACCGAACAATTGTTCTCACTTCAATAGGGGAAACCCCTTTCTCTCTAGTATATGGCATGAAGGCTATGCTACCAATATAAATGGAAATCCCCTCGTTGAGAGTCTTGATGGAGACTGAGTTAAAAGAAGCATAATGGATTCAAACCAGATTTGACCAGCTCAATCTAATCGAAGAAAAAAGGATGACGACATCGTGTCACGGTCAGTTATATCAGAATAGGCTCAAGCGGACATTCAACAAGAAGGTCTGGCCTCGAGAGCTCAGTGTAGGTGAACTAATGTTGAAAAGATAATCTCCCTCCATAAGGATTCACGTAGCAATTGGATTCCCAACTATGAAGGACCCTTTATGATGAAAAAATCATTCTATGGTGGAGTTGTGGTTCTCACATACATGGATGGAGAAGAGTTGACACATCCCGTCAATTATGATGCAGTCAGAAAGTATTATGCCTAAGAAAAAGAGATGGATAATAAAAGCTCGCTAAGTTGAAAACCCAAAAGTGAGACTTTGGAAAAAATGAGCATCCCAAAAAATTGAAAACCCAAAAGGGAGACTCATGCAAAAATAAGGGATAATAATTTTTTTTTAAGCCCGTAGGTATAAAACCTGAAAGGAAAGCTTAAACAAAAAAAAGGTAAAATTTCCCGGTGAACTGAAACTCTAAGGAGCGGTTCACGAAAAATTTAGGAAATATCCAAAGGCATAATGCTGCAGTAACACATGTCAGTACTATAACAAAGCTCAGATGGAAGGGAACAATCTAATCACCATCTATATAAGCAAAGTAATGAGGACTAGAGAAAATAGGGGAAAATAACAAATGTTGTATCTTGATGGAAATTCAGTTAAAATTTTCACTGACATTTACTTGATTTCTTTATCTTTAATCCCCTCTTAAAGGTGTAAGACCCTAATTTTGGCCCTAAGATCCCTCATGGTATCATAACATTGCATTTGCAAAGCCTCAAGGATCATAAGCATCTTGGTTCCCCTTGCCTTTGGGTGGGACCTCTTGTGAGTGGTTTGAGATCACCAAGAATGCTTGAATTGTATTATTGATTTTCTCATTTTTGTTTACTAACCAAAAGCACAAAAATATGTCACTAACATTTCTTGTTTGTAGCTTGCGCAATCACAAGGTCCAAAGCTTCTAGGAGATCCTGTGTGCATTGATGTGGCCAAGAGAAGAGGAAAGCAAGCATGACAATGGTTCCCAAGGCCCTCATCCATCAAATATGCCTCCCTAGTATCTCAATTCATCATTTTGATCAAAGCAAGTCAAAGGGTTTGAGGTTTGTTCCTCAAGGAAACCCTAATTCAACTGTTCATCCACTGTGCCTTGCTCATGAAGAAACCTCAACCCATGGTCAAATACAATCAAGGGAAGTTCTTTAATTAATCATTTCATGCATATTTGAGCTTATTTGAGTGTCCTCAATCATCAATTCATCAAGATATCAGTTGTGGACTTGAGAAGTTGATCAGTCAATTCATCTGACTATTTTGAAATGCACTAAGACCTAACTTTTTATGTGTTGGTCAAATGGAGATGATCCCAACAGAAAAAGTTTTCTTAAGGACAATATGAACAACTTTCATGTTCATCAAAATTGTATTTGAAGCTTAGAAGATAATATCCCATTCCAAGACATTATAGGTCATTTTGACTGAAACCCTAATTTTGGGTTAACTTCCCAAGAACATAACTAATTCATTTTTTATGATTTTGAGGTGGGATCAAATGAATTTGAAATCTTAAGATGTCTACTTCAAATGTTATGTTGAACAAAATTTCAAAATCTCAAAGGAAATACATGTGATAATGCAAAACATTATAGGTCACTTTGGACCAAATGCATTGAAAGGCAAAAAAGTCCAACTTCAAGTGCCCATAACTTCTTCATAAAAAATCCAAATGATTCAAAATTTAAGTCCATTTTGATTTTCTTGAAAATATCTAAAACGTTGATGTTGGAGGCTTTTTTATTTGAGGCTGGCATCATCAAAACAGAAGGGCTTGAAGTTGGTTCAATTTGACAAAATTCTCAAAGGCATGTTTTACACTATGAACTTTATGGCCTGTTTTCATAAATTTCCACACTTCAAATGAGTTTTTTCTCAACATAACATTTGTTCCTTATGTCAAGACCTTTCCAACCATTACCCACATGCTTATGTTTGGATTTTCTAATTGGCATTTTCGAAGAGTTGAAGTTTTAGGCACAGTTATGGAATTCATGTTGAAACTTCATACACAAGCCATTGCCTTGCAAACTACACGTCCATTTCAAGCTGTTTGGTCATCAACATGCAAATACAATTGAGTTTGGGCCTTCTACATGATCATGCAAGCCCATGCAAGGAAAACCCATTTGCCATGCACACGAGCAAACTCACTTGTTCAACCAATTCCAGGTATAAATACATATGCTATGCTTCATTATGAACTAACCTAAAGGCGCCTAAAGCTCTACAGAAATCAATTCCAACCATACCAAAGGAACTAAGTTCACATTTCTTCAAAATTTCAGATCTGAAATTCAATTGAATTTGGTTGAATCTTCAGATCTAAAGTTCCTAAACCTTCATCATCTAGTCTATTGAAGTTCTGTTTGGCAAAAGGAAGCAAGGAAAGAGACTCAAAGCTCCACAGTTCAAAGGTGTGCATCAACTGGTTTTTTCTTCGAAACTCCTTACTCCTTGATCTATTGGCCTTGATATTGTGTTGTCTGAAGTCCTCTCTATAGAGGCATCATTGTTGTATGCTCAATTTTCAAAATCAAGCAAGTTCATGATGAACACCATCAAGCTTCCATCTCTGATTTCTCTCTTAATAGGAATCTAGAGTGGAAGTGAGTGGTATAGGAGTGATGTACATCACTTCCTCTTTCGATTGATGCCTAGATCGTCCATTTTGGTGAGCATTTGAACCTCTGTGTTTCTTTTGCCCTCGCTAGAGCTCACCTGAGAAGACGGTGGCGCTGGCCACCGTCTCTTTGCCAGATCAAATATGGACCATTGGATGCGCTTCCCACAATCTAATCCTGGCCCTTGTTATGTTTGACTTTATTTAATGCACGGTACCACGCGCTTGACTCATGTACATGGTGAGCGTGCGCATGTGGAGCGTTTGATCAGCCACGTCAATTAATGAGGCTTGATCATACGCCTCTCCTTTTTTCTGATTTTCTTAATTTCCATTTTATTTTTTTTATTTCATTAAACTTCAAAAAATCATAACTCTTTCATTTTTAATCCAAAAAATATGGGACTAATTGCATTATTTCTCTTTTTAATTCTAGTTTCTAAAAATGATTTTTAATATTTTTATTTCATCATTTGATATTTTTTGTGAATTTTCTCTTTTCTGGTTATTTTTAATTCATTTTAAATAGTTTTTGATATTCAAAAAAATACAAAAATATTTTCTTAGCCTATTTGAATGATGATAGATCTATGAAAAATATTCTCATCAGGTTTTTAATTGATTTGAGATTTATTTGAGATTTTAGTTCAATTAGGTTATTTTTATTCATTTTTAATTGATTAAAAATAGTTTCTGACTTTAAAAAATGCTGAATTTTTTTGTCAAACTTTGTTTGACCTTGTTGGACTTGGGATAAATCACTTGGACTTTCAAAAGTTGATTTGAAGTGATTTTGAAGTTTGACCTTTCTTTAATATTTTAATTCACGTTTATTTTTAATATTAAAAATGCCAAAAATATTTTGTTCATTTCTTGACTTTCAATCTTCATCTCACTTCTGTTTTTGATTGTTTGACCATAAATCTCAATATCATTGGTCAACACTTTTTGATTGGTACATTCCATTTCATTTAATGCACTTTATTCTTCTCATTTCCATTATCCATCTTCTTCCATCTTCTTCTTCTTCTTTTCTTTTTGATCAATGAGTTAAAGGTTGATAAGTTAGCATTGATTAGGGAGGCTTAATCTTCCTTGACTCAAATCTAATTCATCTTGATCAAATGATCAAGTGAATGGCTTTGCATTAAGGATAGGTTGCTTCCTAAATCATGCAAAAGACTTAAACCAATACAAGATCAATTCTCCTTTTCTTTTGGCATGGCAAGTTGTTGGAACTTGGTTCACTAATCAAAACTTCTAACTTGTGTTGTTGCCTACATTATTATTGACCGGCCTCAGATAGTTGTGACTTCTACATAAGTCCAATTACGATTGCTTAACATAGTGCTAAATTTTCCTTATGGCACACTAACTATTAACATTGACCATTAACCATTAACATTTATTTCTTGCACTTTACATTTATGCAATTTACTATTCTTGTACATATTATTCAGTTGCTTTTTCCTTTGCTCACTTGAGCACATGTTTATGTTAATGCAATTTTCCTTTTGCTCACTTGAGCACATAATTGTGTATATACTATTGTGCTTGTGTGTTGTTTTGATTGTTGTGGATCAAATATGAAGAATTGGACAAAAAAGGACTTAGACTTTAAGACTTTCCCTCTGCTAATTTGGAGTCAAAGAGAAACTAGGTCTCATGCCTTTAGAATGCTTAAAATGTCAAAGAGCAACTAGGCCTCATGCCTTTAGAATGCTTAAAGCTTGAAGACGACCTTGAAAGGACCAACTTCTAAACTCTTTTTGTCCATTCCTTGTTTATTTTGCTAGAATCTTTTGATGTGTGTGTTCTTGTGCTAGGGATTCCACCTTGATTCAAATTGAGGAACCATTGCCATGAGATTCTAAGAGAGAGAGATCCAAGATACATTTGAGAGCTTTTCAAGAGTGCATTTGATTGATGATTGCTTGAGTTTATGCTTATGTGATTGCTTATTCCAAAGGATGGGAGCTACTTGGATCATCAATATGATCTAAAGAGAGGAACTCCATTTGTGGTTTTGCTTCTTGTCCCTTATCTCTTGTATGTTTAGGACTTTAGCCATTCTTCTTCTTCTCTCCACTCTAACCCAAGCCAAAACCTTTGTGCAAACATTTAACACTTGTTTTCAACATTAGAAACCTAAGCCTTATGCTTTTGATTTTCAAACTTTCTTTTCTTAATACTTATTTGGAATTGGATCTTTAAATCCACTTTAACCATATTTTATAAATACTTCTCATTGGTAAATATAACCCATTCAAAATACTTTTTGTGGTTTCAATGGCCACCTTCTTAATCAAACTTTTCATAACCTTTAGCTATTAGGTTTGAGTTATCCTTGAGGTAGATGTAATACTCACCTATATCCTTAGTGATGGACAATGAGTCTTCCATGCTTATTATAGGGTTAACCCCTCACTAGCATGTTGAAGCTATCCTCACATGGTGGATTTGTGGTTTTAGGTTGAGTTTTCTCCCTTGGATAACAAAAGACCTTAAGGCTTTTGGACCAATCAATTCACCAACTCATTTTGAGATTTTTACCCCGAACTACGAGGTTTTGATCCTAATCTTTTTTAAGATGGTACGTAGGCAATGGGTTTATCCATCCAAACACAAAATGTAAATAAACTTGTATATTCTCTTCTCATCTCTTCAATCATGTTTGCACAAACAAATTTTCACCAAATACCAACCTTACAACCAATGTGAAAAGGGCTCCCTAGGAGTACCTAGAATGTTTTGGGTGCTTAAAACCTTCCCATTGCATAACCAACCCCCTTACCCAGATCTCTGACTTTTTTACTAGTTTTTGATTCGATAAAATTTTTAGGTTTTTGTTCGCTTTCTAACCATTCCTTTGGATAAATAGACGTGCGGTGGCGACTCGACTTGTATGGTTTACCTTAGATTTAGTCAATATCTCTAATGGTAACGAATACCCCGCTACAGAAAAGTGGCGACTCTGCTGGGGATGATTTGCCTAGTGGGTTTTGCCTACTTTTCATATTGTGTTGTATTGTATTGTATATTGTTTGGTGACGTATTTTTGTGCAATTTGGGATTACTGTATTGTATGTAATGATTGAATTGCTTGAATAATAACTCCTTGTATGCTTGGTGATCTTTGTGAGATGAGTTATATACCCGGACTCGAGTACACTTAGGATAGGAGAATGGCATAGTCTTGTTGACTTGTGTGGAGTTATTCCTTAGCAAGTTGACTTGCAAGTCCATTCACTTGGTGAAGGTCATGTTGGGATCAATAATGTCACACAAGTAGTTGTGGTTTGACATTACTCTTTCCAATATAGACCTTAGAAGCCAAGGACCTTAGTTCACCAAGCCCATCTTGGCCTATTCTTAGGATGTAGTGCGAAAGTCGTTCAAGTGTAAGATTTGATACGATTGTTACGCGATACTACGCTCATAAGAGTCTCTCTTAAGCATATTTTTGGAATACGAGTAGTCGTTTCTCCGATAATATCCGAAAGATGGGATTATGACTATGGGAACCTCTTGTAGGACATGTTTGACAGGTTAAACCCTAGTACACTCCCTTTGGGTGGTTCTTAACCGAGACTCCATGCTCGTGACTTGCAACAAACCCTTGATTCATGGTTGATCCGTTCAGGTATCCTTAATATCAATGGAACTTGGGTGTTGATAAGGTGTAAACCAATATCCACCAAAATGGATGATTGATATTAAGGATAATATAATCCATCCCATGACCTTTGTTTGGTGTGCTTTGCTTGATCCTTGAGTGTGATTGTTGCATTCATGCATTCATGCACCCATTTGCATTCATATCATCAATAATGAAGAAAATTTTCAAGGAACTTAAGAGGTCTATTTGCAAATTTTCAGACATGGAAAGACAAAGAAGGAATACAAAGAAGTACAGCTTCAGAGAACCAGATTTGAAAGAGCTAAGGAATTTGACATCCTATGTACTAGATCCCTTGGGTTTCAAGGCTCGTTTTGGGAAGCTTCTTCCTCTTCTGACTACTCAGGTGGATGAAGGATTGATGAGCGTATTGGTGCAGTTTTATGATCCTTTGTATCGTTGCTTCACATTTCCGGATTTTCAGCTTTTGCCCACGCTTGAGGAGTATGCCTACCTTGTGGGTGTACCTATTCTAGACCAGTTACCGTTCAGTGGCTTAGAGAGTATTCCTACTTCTCGAGAGATAACTGACATGTTGCATATAGATGAATCTCTGGTTGGTGCTCATATGACCATCAAAGGTGGAATTCAAGGTCTCCCTTCTGAGTTCCTCATTACTCAAGCTACTATGTATGGGAAGGCCATGAGTGAGGATGCCTTTGAGGCCATATTTGTACTTCTCATCTATGGGCTAGTTTTGTTCTCCAACATCGACAAGTTTGTGGATGTGAATGCCATTAGGATTTTCTCTACTCTTAATCCCGTTCCGACTCTGTTGGGTGACACTTATTTTTCTTTGCATATGAGGAATGCAAAGGGTGGTGGTGCCATTGTGTGATGTTTGCCTCTGTTGTATAAGTGGTTTATTTCTCACTTACCACAGACGGTCGCCTTCAAGGAGAATAAGGGATGTCTATGGTGGTCCACGAGACTTATGTCTCTCACTAATAATGATATCTCTTGGTACAACCGTGTGTATGACGGTGTGCAGATTATCGACTCTTGTGGTGAATTCTCCAATGTACCTCTTCTTGGTACATGTGGTGGGATTAGCTACAACCCCGTTTTGGCACGTCGTCAGCCTGGGTCCCCCTAAAAGATAAACCCAATAACATTCTGTTAGAGGGTGTGTTCTTTCAGGAGGGTAAAGATCCCCAAGGCTTGAAGGGCAGGATGGTCCGCGCTTGGCGCAAGATTCATAGGAAAGGAAGGAAGGAGTTGGGTCCTAAGAATTGTGTCGCTTTGGAGCCTTACACTGCTTGGGTTAGGAGGAGAGCTTCCGAGTATCTCATGCCTTACGAGTATCCAAGACCTACACCTTTGGTTGTGGTTGGGCCTTCAACTCTCCCTGACCAAGGAGTAGAGGAGTTGAGAGATGAAGACCGTTCATGTGTTTGGATCCGTGAACGAGAAAAGTTGCTTCAATAGATTAAGGAGAAGGATGCTTTGATTGAGTTTCTCGAGCATTAGGTTATTGATGATCCTGATGATGCATGGACTTCTCTACTTCCTCAGTCTTCCAGGTTTTGGAAGAGGAAGTACGATCGACTCGCCAAGGAGAAGGCAGATATGGAGGCAGCCTATGAGGAGGAGGTGAAGAAGCTTCGTGCATCTTATCTTCCTGTGTCCCGAGCTTTAGATGATTGTTTTTAGGGATCCATAGGATGATCATTTTCCCTTTCCATTGTATTTGGTTACCAATGTTGTACTTCTGTGGTGTAAAAAAATATTTTCCAGATATTATTGATGAGATGTTTCCATATGTGATAAAAATGTAATATTTCCCAAAATTTGCAAGTAGAACTCTAAAGTTCCTCTGAAATAAAAAAACAAATCATATGCACAAGCATTGCATGCATCATGTGCATAAGCAGGT